>NC_141879.1:212867045-213170075 GCF_056163025.1 Triticum urartu | reverse complement strand
GCAGGTCAACTGCCACCTTCTCCTTCGGAGCTGCGGCACAAATACAACGTCCGCTCCATCCCTATCTGCAAGGACGAAGAGGTGCAGCAAGCAAATTCCATCCGAAGGTAAACACAAGCACATTCGGAGATAAACCAAATTCAGATAAATACTAAAAGGTTCCAAGCAGCGAATCAAAGGTACTCGGGCACCAAGCCCGAAGGAGTTTAACGGTTACAGAAACCACTCCGCATTCCGAGGCAAATTTAAAGCGTATCCAAGTTTCATAAGATTGTTCACTCGGCCGGAGGAGGGCTGGTAGGCTCCACGAACGAGTCCAGATCGATCCCATCAGCGATCCGAGTAGCGGCAGCAATGGAAGTCTCCATGAAGGACTGGAAGTCGTGCTTTTTGATGTTAGCGACTTTGATCGCAGCCAGCTTGTCTTCACGAGCCTCCTTGCAATGGACTCGCACTAGGGACAGCGCCACATCAGCGCCACACCGGGCGGAGGATTTCTTCCATTCTTGCACTCGGTCAGAGATCTCGTTCAGTCGAGTCATCAGAGATTCCAGATCATTCTGAAGCGTCGCCCCCGGCCAAAGTGTCGGGTCGATTCGAGAGACAACCTCCTTCAGGCGTGTGAGGTAGCTTGTGGCGCTGGCGATACGGGATTCCAGTCGGAGCACGTTCATCGCAGTTTCGTCGTAGACCAGGGAAGCGATAGGGTCCAGACCCGTCTCGACCCTTCCAGTTTCTTCGTCAAAGTCTTAACAAAGTTCTGCGGCCAAAAGTCAGTTCAATCAACCGAGCAAAATCCGATGGCAAGCATCAACACAGTCGGATTAAAATAAATACCTCCCAGCACGAGATAAAGCTTCTTGGCGAGGGTCCTCAGATAAGCTTCTGTGTCGTTCCTCTTGCGGATTACAGACTCCAACTTTTCGTTCAGGACGACCTTATCCTTCTTCAGGCTGGTCACTTCGCGGTTAGCTTCATTAAGACAAGATGTCAGTCTAGTCACCTCTCCTTCAAGCGTTCCGACTGAAGCAAGCTTCTTGTCTGCGAGAACGGTTTTGTCTTGGGCTACTTTTTACGCGGCGGCGAGGTCCGAGTCCTTCTTGTCCAGAGCCAACTTCATTTTCTCTGCAAAAGAAATAATCGAATCAAAAAAGAGATCAAAGATATATATTGAAGTTCAGTCGGCAATCAGTTACCTTCCATACCAGCGGCCTCGTCTTGAGCTTTTTTCAGATTTTGCTGAGCCAATTCCAAGTCTAAGTTGAGTTGCCTTTGCTTCTCTTCGAGTTCGGCAAACTTGGAGATAAGAGTATAAGACTTCTGCAGGAGGCAAGAGACAGATCAATCAATAGGTTCAAAGGCAGTTCATTTTCGAGTGAATAAAACCTAAAGAAGTGGACAACAAGCTGTTCAGACCCTAGTCGACTGCCAGCAGTCGACCGCGGTCTCGGGGACTACACCTAGTGGGTGCACTTGGCGTTCCCCCATCGGTTCTGATCCCACTCGACCGGCCCGCCGGAGTCGAGTGCAAGGAGTAAAAAGAAGAGAGAAAGAACAATTGCGCCGTCAAGAAAGATTAACTCAGACCACAGTCGACTGCCAGCAGTCGATCGCGGTCTCGGGGAGTACACCCAGTGGGTGCACTTGGTGTGCCCCCACCGGTTCTGATCCCACTCGCCCAGACCGAGTGGAAGAGCGAAACTACCAAAAACGACAGCAACACCCAATGGGTGCTCTAATTCAACGCGAACAACAGGAGATTGTGCAGAAGAAGATTTTTCGAGAACAAAAATAGTCAGAAAGTCTACTCACCTGGACGTTGGCCCGAAGGGCGGCACTAGCGTCATAGGCAGCCTGACTGCTCTCGTGCACTATCTTCACCCGCTCCATCATCATATCAGCCTGTCGGATGGCTTCCGCAATCGCTTCCGACTGGTTTTCTGGGACGGGGTAGCTGGTGAAAAAATGTGCAGACGACCCAGGTGCGGCTGCTTGAGGCTCCGTGGTGTGGAGTTGGATAGTTGAAGGAACCACAGGCGCGGTCGACCATGTGGGATGCCCACTTGGCAAGGGTGCAGCGAACGTCACAGTGGCACTGCCCGCATCTTCAGCTTGACAGACGGGAGGCGTTGCAGTTGGTTCTTGTCGAGCCACCCTGCCAGCTGTTACCTTCTTGCTCTTCCTAGGCTTAAGAGCCACATCTTCGTAGTCGTCCAGAAGGTCAATGATGTTGGGTGGAGCTGCAAGACAGAACATTCGACCCCAAGTGAACCACTCGACCCTAAAAGGATCAAGAATCGAAATCGCAAGAGTTCATACCTGGGTTAGAGGTTACCGCATCCTCCATTTCCTCGTCCCGGTACTGGTATGAAGAGGTCCCTGACGTAGCAACACTGCAAAGGCCCGCATTCAATCGGTTACACCCAGTTAATCGAATCCACAGAAAGGACAAGTCAGATGGTTACCCGGAGATAGTAGGAACGGTCACTTTGATCCGAGGCAAAGCTTTGGGCGGTTTGGAAGAGATGGCTTTCGGCACTTTCGGTGCTGGAAGCGGCGCGACCTTGGAGTGCTTTGGAGGCTTCTCAGTCGGCGTCCGGGAAGACGTCCTGGGCCACTTCGAGGATTGCCTGATCGGCGCAGCCACCAAGTCCGGAGTGCGTGCCGAGTCATGAGTGAGCTTGGACCTCCTCTCCCTGCGAGGAGGCGAGTCGACTTCTTCCTCATCAGTCGACTCATCGCTCTCCTCGTCCTCCTCGGCTTCTGAATGCTCCTCGCCGCTCTCGCCCCCGCTCCCTTCTTCTTCAGCGCCGGGGTCCTGCACTCCGTTGGCATCGAGTACATTTCAATGAGGGCCTGAGAGGATAACAATCAAAAGACATTCAGTCGACCACAAACGGGACATCACATGGTGAATCGGAAAGATACTTGATAAAACAGAAATATACCTGCTCCGGCTGGCGCGAGTTGTCGAATGGAATCACCCTCCGGGATCCCGAGGGTTGTCTTTGTTGCCAGTGATTCCCCTCAACCAGTTCTCCAAGATATCCTCACTAACCTCCTCCGGGTGGATCCGAGTGGTATCCTCGAGCCCAGAGTACATCCACATCGGATGATCGCGCGCCTGAAGAGGTTGGATGCGTCGACCGAGAAAGACCTCCAGCAAATCCATCCCGGTCACTCCGTCACGGACAAGCTGGACGACCCGTTCAACCAGCTCCTTGACCTGCGCCTTCTCTTCTGGAACTACCTTCAAGGGAGCAGGCTTCTCCACTTGAGCCAAGGAAAAAGGAGGAAGTCCAGTCGACTGGCCAGGGGTTGGCTGATCCTTGCAGTAAAACCAAGTCGACTGCCAGCCCCGGACCGAGTCAGGAAGGATCATCGCTGGGAAAGTACTTTTGCTCCTCATCTGGATCCCCAGACCACCGCACATCTGGATCACCCGCGTCCTCTCGTCACTTGACTTGGCCTTTTTGACCGACTGGGAACGGCAAGTGAAGATGTGTTTGAAAAGCCCCCAGTGCGGTCGACAGCCCAAGAAGTTTTCGCACATGGACACGAAAGCGGCCAGATAGACTATGGTGTTCGGAGTGAAATGGTGGAGCTGAGCCCCAAAGAAGTTCAAAAAACCCCGGAAGAAAGGGTGGGGAGGCAGTGAGAATCCGCGATCTACGTGGGTTGCTAGGAGGACACACTCACCCTCTCTGGGCTGCGGCTCGGTTTCGTCCCCCGGGAGCCGAGCCGACTTGTGGGGGATCAATCCCCCCTCCACCAGGTCGTCGAGGTCGTCCTGCGTGATTGCCGAGCGGATCCAGTCGCCCTGGATCTAGCCCGCCGGCAGGCCGGACCTCGACGAGGATCCGCCCCGGCTGGCCCGCTTGCCCTTCGCCTTCGCGATCGCCTTCTTCGCGCGTTCCAGCGCCGCCGTCTTATCCTTCCCCATGGTGGCGGATCAAGCTCGAGCGGAGGTCCGGCGACGAGGCGGAAGCGAGAGTGGCAGAGAGATCGGGAGAAAGAGAAGAGAGAATGGGAGCGTGCGGAGCAGAGGCCTGGCCCGAGACCTTTTATAAGGCCTTCCCCCGAGTGGCTGACTGGTGGACCCAAGCGATCTAGACAAATCCTGCAACAGTCGCGTGCGCAGTACGTGGCGAAAAAGGTGGCGCGGGGATCGAGGAGACTTGCCTAATCCGTCCCGATAACCTCGGTTCCTCCCGTCTGGCGTAGTTCCCAAAATTTGAATCCCGCGAGATCCGCGGAGAGCAGAACAACCTGTTAGACTGAAGACAAACACCCTCTACATCATCATTCGGAATTCCACCATGAAAGTTCACTCGACAACAACCAAGAATGGACCAAGGTGATTGAGAAAGGAGTCGACGTCATCTCCTCAACTCATTATTTCAGGACAAGGCATATTCATAGCGCAAAGAGTGGGTCGGAAGTGTTCTCAACCCCTTCCTCACTCAAACCCTGATCCATTCGGGGGCTAATGATGAAGCTATGTACCTAGGGTAGGGTCATGGACCCGTCCAGCATACCCTCCCCAAGGACATCTTTACAAAGAATTAGAAGCAGTTGAAGAGAAATCATCATCCACTCGACTGCGGAGATGCGCTCACTCGACCACCTTGAAGACACTCGACCACCAGAAGATGAGGAACCCTCCACTCTGCAACAGTTAGGACTTAAACCATAGCATTATGAGCATTTATGAAATTTTACTGTAGACATTACCAGTAACGCCTTTCCTTTATGAGCATTGAACCCTGAGTAACGGAGGGGAGCTGGGGTCCTGGCGCACTCTATATAAGCCACCCCCTCCTCTGGGACAGGGGTTCGCACTTTTTTGTAAACTCACGCACACACATATAATCCAGTCGACCGCCCCAGGGCACCGAGACGTAGGGCTGTTACTTCCTTCGAGAAGGGTCTGAACTCGTAAAACTCGTGTGTACAACTACTCCATAGCTAGGATCTTGCCTCGTCATACCTACCCCCCATTCTACTGTCAGTCTTAGATCCACGACAATATCCCTCCAAAAAGAGAAAAGTATCTCTCACATGATTTTCCGTATCTCTCTTTGTATCAAAAGAAGGAAACTATCTCTCTCAATTGCATGTATCTTTTGCTTTCCTAGATTCACTAATTTACTTGTCACTAGCCAACAAATTTGCCAAGGGTAATTTTGTCCTAACACCTCTATAATTATGTGCCTTGGTCACCGGACCGAAAATAATACACCTTACATGAAGGAACGGAGGTTCCCTTGTCATCCTGAACGTGGTTTCTTGAAAACGAGTGAACCATGTGGAACGGCTTCTCTCCCCCGACTTGCACAACACACTCGCGCCTCTCCAGAATCTATCCTCTGCGCGCCACGCTCTTGCGCCTCTCATCTCTCGACCTAAGCCGCCGCTAGTGTGAAATTAACTCATGACCTTTCCAGCACCGGTTGTCCCTCGCATCCCCGTCGTCTCTCCTCTCCCATGGCGACGACCTAGTAGCAGGCGCCGCCGGTTGGATGAAGCTGCGAGCGTCGACATGATGGATATGTGGGCGCTGCCGGTTGGATGGAGCATCTTCGCGCGACTCGACCGGCACGACGGTCGCGAGCATGACCCCACCCCTGTCAACCTCAGGTCCATGTCCATGTAGTCTGCGATGTGCCTTTTATCTGATTGATTTGTGCCAAGAATAGCAGCCGATGGTGTGCTTAATTACAAGCCATCTACTTCGGCTCCAGCTACAATCTTGGCTGCATCCTATGGAGACGCCATCTACTGTTTCTTTTGTTTTCCTTCAAATTCTTTTAGGTTCTTTCAGCTATTACCTTGGTTCGCATTGTTAGTGTTGTTGAATTGGTTCGTGAGAGGGGCAAGAGATGAATAATTCGGGTGATACCTATTACATCATATTCCTCTAACCAAACACTAAGATGGAACCATTCCGTTCCATCTCATTAGGTCTACCAAACACGGAGATGGAACCATTCCATTCTACTGGAATGAAACCATTACATTTGATTCTACTTGGTACTAAAACCAAACACACCCTAATTAAGGCCGTGACATACACATGGTTTTTTCGACAAAGGGTGGATTTTATTGGCTCAAAATGGAGCATCAAGAAGATACATAACATAGTGAGCACATACCCGGCCTCTGCACAGCTAGGATGCACACAACCAACGCCATCTTACACACACACACACGTGAAAAACGCCAGCAACTAGCAAAGTCATATAAGACCAAAGCTATGTGTAGGCAAGAAAAAAACATCAAAGTGATCAGATCTATGATCGTCAAACTACAACAATGACCTTATCCGCACCAGTGATTTCATTACACCACATGGACGATGAGATTCTTCAACAACAACGCCTTCAAGAAGGGAGGAGCAACAATCAAGTGTTGCCGTCACCGGATCCTACCACAAGGTCAGAATATACGTTTTCACCCTAAAGAATCAGTCTGAGCATATTCGAGCAATGCCTTCAACAAGGTATCGACGTAAGAAAAAACATCGCCATTGCCAGGTATAACCACTCGGGTTTGACCTAGGCTTTCGCCCCAAAGCTCGAGACCAGGTGCTCGAGTAACACCACCTTCGAAATCACTCATGTGTTGTCGCCGCCACTTTTCCGCGATCCCAGCAGCTACATGTGACATACACATGGTAAGAGACAAATAAAGCATTCCAACTATGATTAAGTTGGATCTGCCCAACCCAACGTCCCTAACATAAGTTCATATTATTGGTTTGATATCTCCATGTCCGCTACCTTGGAAACATGGTCCTCAAATAATACACGTGCTATCCTCAAAAAAGAAATACACGTGCTAGTCTCATATATTTTCTTACATGAATTCGGAATAGAAACTACTTTAGAATAATCGTTGAAGCATAAAGTTTCACAAATAGAGCACCCAAGCAATACTTATGATATTATTTAAGAAACATTTAATAATGCATGGCTACAACGAATTATAATCATAGTCGTGATTGCCTCTAAGGCATAGTTCTAACAGTCTCTCATTTGCATTAGATATATAATTCTCGTAGCTATTGTATGCGCCTCATGCTTAGGTCGCGGGGCTTCATCAATGGATCCGCAATATTGAAATCCATGTGTACCTTGCATATCTTTACATCTTCCTGATCAATGTTCTACCGTTTGAGATAATAACACTTAGGGTATTTGTTTCGATTTTTTTATGAGATCTCGGTTCCTTAGCTTGTGCAATGGCTTCATTGTTCTCATAGTATAGATCCAAAGGACTAGATGCACTAGGTGTAGAGGAACATACAATGTAATAAAAAATAACACATCATACAAGCAAGCTCAAGATCACTATGAAGATGAAGATGTTGGGGAATGCAGTAATTTCAAAAAAATTCCTATGCACATGCAAGATCATGGTGATGCATAGCAACGATAGGGGAGAGTATTGTCTACGTACCCTTGTAGACCATAAGCGGAAGCGTTATGACAACGCGGATGATGTAGTCGTACGTCTTCACGATCGACCGATCCTAGTACCAAAAGTATGACACCTCCGTGATCTGCACACGTTCGGCTCGGTGACGTCCCATGAACTCACGATCCAGCAGAGTGTCGAGGGAGAGCTTCGTCAGCACGACGGCGCGATGATGGTGATGATAATGCTGTCGGAGCAGGGCTTCGCCTAAGCACCACTACGATATGACCGAGGTGGATTACGGTGGGGGGGGGCACTGCACACGGCTAAGAGATCAATGATCAACTTGTGTGTCTATGGGGTGCCCCCTCCCCCGTATATAAAGGAGTGGAGGAGGGGGAGGGCCGGCCCTCTATGGCGCGCCCTGGAGGAGTCCTACTCCCTCCGGGAGTAGGATTCCCCCTTCCCTAGTTGGACTAGGAGAGAAGGAAGGGGGGGAGAGGGAGGGAGGAAAGGGGGGAGCCCCCTACCTAGTCCAATTAGGACTAGAGGGGGAGGGGGCGCGCGGCCTGCCCTGGCTGCCTCTCTCTCCCATATACTCCCCGGGGGGTTCCGGTAACCCCCCATACTCCAGTATATGCCCTAACTCACTCGGAAGCATTCTGATGTCCAAACATAGGCTTCCAATATATCGATCTTTATGTCTCAACCATTTCGAGACTCCTCTTCATGCCCGTGATCACATCCGGGACTCCGAACAACTTTCGATTCATCAAAACACATAAACTCATAATACATATCGTCACCAAACGTTAAGCGTGCGGACCCTACGGGTTCGAGAACTATGTAGACATGACCGAGACACGTCTCCGGTCAATAACCAATAGCATAACCTGGATGTTCATATTGGCTCCCACATATTCTACGAAGATCTTTATCGGTCAAAGCGCATAACGATATACGTTGTTCCCTTTGTCATCGATATGTTACTTGCCTGAGATTCGATCGTCGGTATCTCAATACCTAGTTCAATATCGTTACCGGCAAGTCTCTTTACTCGTTCTGTAATGCATCATCCCGCAACTAACTCATTAGTCACATTGCTTGCAAGGCTTATATTGATGTGCATTACCGAGAGGGCCCAGAGATACCTCTCCGACAATCGGAGTGACAAATCCTAATCTCGATCTATGCCAACTCAACAAACACCATCAGAGACACCTGTAGATCACCTTTATAATCACCCAGTTACGTTGTGACGTTTGGTAGCACACAAAGTGTTCCTCCGGTATTCGGGAGTTGCATGATCTCATAGTCATAGGAACATGTATAAGTTATGGAGAAAGCAATAGCAACAAACTAAACAATCATCGTGCTAAGCTAACGAAATGAGTCAAGTCAATCACATTATTCTCTAATGATGTGATCCCGTTAATCAAGTGACAACTAATGTCTATGGCTAGGAAACTTAACCATCTTTGATTCAACGAGCTAGTTAAGTAGAGGCATACTAGTGACACTCTGTTTGTCTATGTATTCACACATGTACTAAGTTTCCGGTTAATACAATTCTAGCATGAATAATAAACATTTATCATGATATAAGGAAATATAAATAACAATTTTATTATTGCCTCCAGGGCATATTTCCTTCAGAAGATATATCTGATCTTACTAACTAAATCGCGGTGGAGAGGAAGAAAAAGTTGATGATGATCCGACAATTCTCGCAGCTAGGTTATACCTCCCTGCCATGAGAATTATTCAACTGATTGAGGGTCAAAGTGGATGACCCCTCTGTAGTATCCACGCATTCCAAGTTAGCGATCCAGCAACACTTTGTCATCCAAAATAAAATCAGACAAGATAAAACTAGAGGAAGAAGAGCCTAGCGGCGATCCATCTAGTTCTCAACTAGATGGAGAAGAGAGGGGCGTGGTGGCTATGCGCGAGAGGGGTGCCTCCAAGGGGACTTGTGTGTCACTAGCTAACTTATGGAAGGGAAACCCCCTCCTTGGTTCGAACAACCTAAGGGGAGGAGGAGTCCTCATAAGTTTCCACCCCCCACCTTGGCCCCATGTGGCTTCCCGCCCGAGCCTAATAGGATGGCACCACTAATGAGCCTTTAGGGCCCATGTGGTTGTCTCCGCTGCCGTCGATAGAGAGGTCGTGACCGTCCCTTCCGTCACCGGCGGAGCGGACACTGCCATCAGACTCCATGGGTGGGAGCGAGTGCGGGTGGCAAGGAGGAAGCGGCGGAGGAGAAATTTGTGTGGGGGGGGGGGAGGGGGGCTGCCGGTTAGAGCATGCACAATGGTGCTATCTTAGAGTGCCACATAAGATAAATGTTGAGGTGGGGGAGAGAGAAATCATAAGAAAAGTGTTGTCTTCGCTTATTTAAAAGATGATCTCTTAACATAATATGTCTCACTATGTTTTTAGATATTACTAGTTATTAAACACAAGGGTAAGAGATAACCCATTGTAGACGTCCTTCTATTGTCATATCTAAATTACATGCAAAACTTAAGATAACACTGTTTTATTAACCATTGTATGTCCTTAGTGTTTTGCTATCGTCGTCTAATAGCGTGTGACGAGCGTCATCTTCACTAAGGCAACGCGGCACCTGACAATGGGACCCAACATTCTGTTTTTTTCTCAAACGTCTGTAATCGACCTATCAAACGTTTTTGGCAAACTGCCAACACAATTATGATGGAGTTTTGAAAAAAAAAGAATGTAACATGGTGTTTTTCATTTTATTCACCGTTCACAAATATGATGATTTTGTGCACTTTACTCGTAGGGAGGGAAGGGGATTAGCGGATTGGGATGGAAGGAAGGGGTCCGTGGGGCCTGCCAAGCAAGGCCGAGAGCAACGTCCTAACACAACGTCCCCAACAACCTTGGCTTCGCTCTCCCACTCCCGCCCCGCCCCGCACACGTTCCATCCAACACGTCGCCGCCGTCGCCATGGCAACCATGTCCCGCTCCGGCTACGACTCCGATGACGAAGACTCCACGTCGGCGATGCGCCACCTCCGGCGCCTCTCCCTCCATGTAACGCCCTCGATGCGGCTATATCTCCCACGTGTCGAAGCACGACTTAGAGGCATAACCGCAATGAAATCAATGTCGCAAGTGAGGTAATCTTCACACAACCCATGTAATACATAAGGGACAGAGATACATAGTTGGCTTACAATCGCCACTTCACACAATACATGAATAAAGCATTACATCAACCAGTTACAATCAAGGTCCGACTACGGAACTAAAATAAAAGAAGACTACCCCAAATGCTACACAGATCCCCGATCGTCCCGGCTGGGCTCCACTACTGATCAACTAGAACGAAACAACATAAAGGGCAAGATCTTCATAGAGCTCCTCCTTGAGCTTGGTTGCGTCATTAGCACGGTTCAACGGCACCTGCAAACTGGTTTTGGAAGTATCTGTGAGTCACGGGGACTTAGCAATCTCACACCCTCGCGATCAAGACTATTTAAGCTTATGGGTAAGGTAAAGGTATGAGGTGGAACTGCAGCAAGCGACTAGCATATTTGGTGGCTAACATATTCGCAAAAGAGAGCGAGAAGAGAAGGCAAAGGCATGAGCGACAAACTATGATCAAGAAGTGATCCTATAACAACCTACGTCAAACATAACTCCAACACCGTGTTCACTTCCCGGACTCCGCCGAGAAGAGACCATCACGGTTACACACGCGGTTGATGTATTTTAATTAAGGTCAACTTCAGGTTTTCTACAACCGGACATTAACAAATTCCCATCTGCCCATAACCGCGGGCACGGCTTTCGAAAGTTCAAATCCCTGCAGGGGTGTCCCAACTTAGCCCATCACAAGCTCTCACGGTCAACGAAGGATATTCCTTCTAGCGGGAAGACCCGATCAGGCTCGGAATCCCGCTTACAAGACATTTCGACAATGGTAAAACAAGACCAGCAACACCGCCCGAATGTGCCGACAAATCCTGATAGGAGCTGCACATATCTCGTTCTCAGGGCACACTCAGATGAGCTCTCCATGCAACTAAAACCAAACCTCGAGTTTCCCCGAGGGGGTGCTGCACAGGGCTCTAGTTTGGACCAACACTCAGAGGAGCACTGGCCCGGGGGGGTTAAATAATGATGACCCTTGAGTCTGCAGAACCCAAGGGAAAGAAAAGGCTAGGTGGCGAATGGTAAAACCAATGTTGGGCATTGCTGGAGGAGTTTTATTCAAGGCGAACTGTCAAGGGGTTCCCATTATAACCCAACCGCGTAAGGAACGCAAAATCCAGGAACATAACACCGATATGACGGAAACTAGGGCGGCAAGAGTGGAACAAAACACCAGGCATAAGGCCGAGCCTTCCACCCTTTACCAAGTATATAGATGCATTAATTAAGTAAAAGATATTGTGATATCCCAACAAGTAAACATGTTCCAACAAGGAACAACATCTCCATGTTCCAACAAGGAACAAACTTCATCTTCACCTGCAACTAACAACGCTATAAGAGGGGCTGAGCAAAGCGGTAACATAGCCAAACAACGTTTTGCTAGGACAAGGTGGGTTAGAGGCTTGGTATAACAATATGGGAGGCATGATAAGCAAGTGGTAGGTATCGCAGCATAGGCATAGCAAAAGAGCGAGCAACTAGCAAGCAAAGATAGAAGTGATTTCGGGGGTATGGTCATCTTGCCTGAATACCCGCAAGGAAGAAGAACGAGTCCATGAAGAAGACAAACGGACGTAGATGAACGGAGCCTCACAACTCCGGAATGAAACCGAAGCTAACGCGAGAGGTAACCCGGAAAGAAGCAAACAACATAGTAAACAACCATCACATAAACATGGCATGATGCACAACAAGTATGATGCATGTCCGGTTTAATGAAGAATGGCATGGCAAAGTGCACAAGCAACCCTACAAATTAAGTGGAGATCAATATGCAACGAGTTGCATATTGACGAAACACCACAACAAGTTATTTAGTTCGATCTCGTTTATGTACCCAACAATATTAAATGTTGTTAAACATGTCAAGAGGTGAAGCATAATGAAACTATCTATCTAGGCAAGTTTAAAAGAGGCCGGAACAACAAAACGACAAGTCCGGAAAATCCCCATATGCATTTAGCAATTTAAAGCAAACAACAATTTTAACCAATCTTGAAGTTGTTATCATGATGCGGATGACATGAGCAAGTTTTATGCAATATTTATGAAAATGTTGATACGAGCAAATTAAGAAGCATTTGTGTCACCGTGGTAGAAAGAAAGGGGTGCCACGGCGACGAAACGTAAATGATGCCACAGCAACATTCCGATGATCCGGTAGCTCACGGGGATACCGGTGCAAAAGGAAGTGGGTGCGAGTGTGTCATGCAAGAAGATGGGGTGCTCCCGGATTCCGGGTTCCCACATGACGGTGGCAAGGCAAAAGAGGGGCTTCGTGGAACGAACAACTCGGACATGGATCAACACACGGTCCAACTCATACAACGCAAGCATTCATTCACGGACGTTGTCTCGAGGTTATACCTTCGAAGCGTGCTTTATCGGAGGGGTTCAAGTTCGATGCGGTGTAGAGGAAGTAGACGTTCTCGGGACGTTGAGGGAAGTAGTGGTACTTTTCCGAAGAGGAACTTGATGAACCCAACATCTCCAAGGCGACGGTAGCCGTACACGGCAACGGTTACTTGGAGGGTCGTCCATTACGTGGTACTTAGGTGAATCCATGAGAAACGGTAGTCGTACATGGTTCATCGAGGAACTTGACGTTTCATCTGTAGTCGTTCGAGCGTCCGACGGTAATGGTACTCGGTCGTTTCGAAGAGGTACTTGGGGTCATTCGACATTGCCGGTCCCGTCATCTCGAAGGGGTACCTGACGTCCTTAGCGATTCCGAACACGACGGTAGAGGTACACTTGTTGTAGGGGTACTTGTCGGATCCACGGCGACGGTAGAGGCACAAACGTTCCCGCGGTACTTGACGGTTCGGTCTTGGTGTAGATGTACATGGCAAACGTAGGAATACTCGGCATCTTGTCAAACCCAAGTGACGGTAAACATTCTCGCGGACGAAACCGGGAGGCGAAGGCAAGTCAATGCGGCGGCGGCCTGTGCTCACCACTGAAGCAGCAGCAGAAGACGAAGGTGGACGGCATCGGCCTTGGCGCGGAACGAGGGGGGCGGAGCTCCTGCTCGAGCAGAGGGCTCGGGCGCGGGACTTGAGGCACTGGAGGCGATGGGACTAGGCGGGCCAGAGCAGAGCCAGGAGGAGGAGGTCGCGGGCGACGAAGCAGCTCGAGGAAATGGGCTCACTGGCCAGAACGATGCACCACGGCAGAGGAAAAAGGGTCGCCGGTGGCGCTGTTAGTGCAGCTCTGCTGGAGGCGCGAGCGCCATGGCGGGGAGACGACGGAGGAGTTTGCTGGGGCGTGGCCTCCAGGGAAGCAGCTCCGCTGCGGGTGCTGTGCGTGCGTGAATGGTGGCAGCGGTGGAGGGTTGCACGATGGTGGCGGTGCAGGCCGACATGGCAGAGGCAAGGGAAGGCACGAGGAGGCGTGGCCATGGGGATCGGGATCCCTCTCCCTGGTGCGTGTGTGTCGGAGGAGGGAAACGAGGAGAGGGCGAGGGGATCAGCGATCCTCCTGGCGGCGTGAGGGGAACGCGAGAGTGAGAGAGGTTGTGCGGGCTAGGGTTAGTGGGGGTAGATGGGCCTGCTGGGCCTCGAGGAAGCAGGCCGGCCTGGCTGCTGGCTCCCTTTCCCTCTAAATTCTTTCCTTTTATAAATAATTGTTTATATAAATAAACAACCAACGAAGGGGAAAATCCAGGGGTTTTTGGTTAGAGATATGAGATATATAACTATATATCTGGAACCCTGGATTTATGTAGGGTTTGAATAAATTGCTCAAGCATTTTTAGAAGGTAGAAAAATAATTAGAGTTTGGATTATTCTCAAACTTCAATCATTTTTGAACCTGACCAAAACAACTTCGAATGGGATGAAGTCTGACAGAGAGGGTGTAGGAAAGAGGCAAGATTTATAGGGAAAACATGAACATTAATGCAGGAGGAATAAGGTTGCTTGCAAAGACATGAAAGAAGAAGGAAGTGAGAGGGAAGGAGAAGGTGATGAAGCAAGATTCATGCATGGAACATGCAACAACTTAATATGTATGAAAAACACCCAATGCACATGATGACATGATGAAATGCAACATGATGCAATGATGAATGCAAAGAACCAAACAAATCACACGACGAAACCCGGAAACCCTGGAAGGCATCTGAAGCTCCAGTCTTGGGGCGTCACACTCCACCTCCTACAGCCCTCCGATCGGCCCGCCCCCGAGGGGGCTAATGCCCTGGCCCCCGCCGCGTGCGCGGGGAAGCGGTGGGCGGGGGGCCTGGACGTGGATGCAGCAGCACTCACCGCGTACCTGCGGGGGCGGCACTTGGTGACGCAGGAGCGGTGTGACGCCCCCGATTTGACCGTACACTAATCATGCACGCAATTGTGTACGATCAAGATCAAGGACTCACGGGTAGATATCACAACACAACTCTACAAATAAAATAAGTCATACAAGCATCATATTACAAGCCAGGGGCCTCGAGGGCTCAAATACAAGAGCTCGATCATAGACGAGTCAGCGAAAGCAACAATATCTGAGTACAGACATAAGTTAAACAAGTTTGCCTTAAGAAGGCTAGCACAAACTGGGATACAGATCGAAAGAGGCGCAGGCCTCCTGCCTGGGATCCTCCTAAACTACTCCTGGTCGTCGTCAGCGGGCAGCACGTAGTAGTAGGCACCTCCGGTGTAGTAGGAGTCGTCGTCGACGGTGGCGTCTGGCTCCTGGACTCCAGCATCTGGTTGCGACAACCAAAATGAAAGGAAAAAGGGGGAAAAGGGGGAGAAAGCAACCGTGAGTACTCATCCAAAGTACTCGCAAGCAAGGAGCTACACTACATATGCATGGGTATCAAATGGAGTAAGGGTATCATATGTGGACTGAACTGCAGAATGCCAGAATATGAGGGGGATAACTAATCCTTTCGAAGACTACGCTTCTGGCAGCCTCCGCCTTGCAACATGTAGAAGAGAGTAGACTGAAGACCTCCAAGTAGCATCGTATAGCATAATCCTAACCGATGATCCTCCCCTCGTCGCCCTGTGAGAGAGCGATCACCGGTTGTATCTGGCACTTGGAAGGGTGTGTTTTATTAAGTATCCGGTTCTAGTTGTCATAAGGTCAAGGTACAACTCCAAGTCGTCCTGTTACCGAAGATCACGGCTATTCGAATAGATTAACTTCCCTGCAGGGGTGCACCACATACCCCAACACGCTTGATCCCATTTGGCCGGACACACTTTCCTGGGTCATGCCCGGCCGTGGAAGATCAACACGTCACAGCCCCACCTAGGCACAACAGAGAGGTCAGCACGCCGGTCTAAACCTAAGCGCACAGGGGTCTGGGCCCATCGCCCATAGCACACCTGCACGTTGCGAACGCGGCCGGAAGCAGAACTAGCCCCCTTAATACAAGAGCAGGCTCACGGTCCAATCCGGCGCACGCCACTCAGTCGCTGACGTCACGAAGGCTTCGGCTGATACCACGACGCCGGGATACCCATAACTACTCCCGCGTAGATGGTTAGTGCGTATAGACCAAATGGCCAGACTCAGATCAAATACCCAGATCTCGTTAAGCGTGTTAAGTGTCCGCGAACGCCGACCAGGGCCAGGCCCACCTCTCTCCTAGGTGGTCTCAACCTGCCCTGTCGCTCTGCCACAAAGTAACAGTCGGGGGCCGTCGGGAACCCAGGCCCACCTCTACCGGGATGGAGCCACCTTCCCCTTCAGCCCCCATCTCCGAACAGTATCACAGGTAAGGTAAGTATGCAAAGTATATTGTATATGCCCGTGATCACCTCCCGAAGTGATCACGGCCCATTAGTATAGCATGGCAGACGGACAAGAGTGTAGGGCCACTGATGGAACACTAGCATCCTATAATAAGCAGTAGGATAGCAGGTAATGGTAACAACAGTAGTAGCAAGGACAGGCTATGCATCAGGATAGGAATAACGGAAAGCAGTAACATGCTACACTACTCTAATGCAAGAAGTATAGAGAAGAGTAGGCGATATCTGGTGATCAAAGGGGGGCTTGCCTGGTTGCTCTGGCAAGAGAGAGGGGTCGTCAACACCGTAGTCGATCACAGGGGTACGGGCAGCGGCGTCGGTCTCGGTGTCTAGCGAGAGAAGAGGGGGAAGAAACAATAAATATAATGCAAGCAAAGCATCACAAGGCATAACATGACAATATGCGATGCTAGGAGTGCCCTAACGCGGTATGAGGTGGTACCGGCAAAGGGGGGGAAACATCCGAGAAAATATCCCCGGGGTTTCGCATTTTCGGACAGATGAATTGAAGGGGGAAAAGTTGCATGTTCGCTATGCTAGGGATGCGTGGCGGACGAACGGGCTGCGTATTCGGATTCGTCTCGTCGTTCTGAGCAACTTTCGTGTACAAAATTTTTCCAACTGAGCTACGGTTTATTTTATATTAATTGTAAAAAAAATTAAAACATTTTCTAAATTCAGGATTTAATTTAATTCAAAATTAAATTTGTATTTAAATTCTATGGGTACACAGGAAGTGTACCCAGATTGTGTCTAAGGGGCTGACAGGTGGGGCCCTGGTCAAATGTCCAGTCAGCGTTTGACTGGACCGTTGACTGGTCAAAGGGAGCCCGTGGGACCCAAATGTCATTGACTGGGTTATCCTAGTCAGCGGTTTGACTGGTCAATGGACCCATGTGTCATTGATACATGTTTTACTAAACAACACTTGATTAACTAATCTGGTTGATTTGGTTATTATGCAGGTTAATTAAGTTAACTAATTAACTTACTAGCTAATTAATTAATTAATTAATTTAACAATATTTATTTATTTAATTTCTTTTTATGTTTTATTTTTGGGCGTGGGCCCCATCTGTCATAGGCACAGGGGCCTTGCGGGTCGGGCGAAGGGCGAAGGGCGTGCGGGTTACGGGCACGGGCGCCCAGCCCGATTGGGCATTCGCCCAGATCGAAAGGGGGGCGACCATGGGCACGGCGAGGCCGCCCGCCTGAGGCGGAAGTGGTGAGGCCACCACAGGACGGCGCGCGTTGCAGGCGGTTGAGGCTAGCAGGACTCGCAGCGGTGGCGAGCGGGGTCGAGAAGGGCGGCAGCAAGCAACGGCACCAGCAACAGTAGAGCGAAGCAGCGGCGGCGACAGGCGCAGCCGGACGCGGCCACCGCGCGTGTGAGGCGATGCGGGGTGAGCAAGGCGCGCGTGCGGAACGTGGCCGGTGGGAGCAGCAGCAGGGGGAAAAGGGAGGAGAGGGAAGCTCACGAGGGCCGTAGGGAAAAGGCCGCGGGCTCGACGGAGGTCGAGGACGACGTGCGGCGTGGCGGCGTGCAGTCGAAGACGACGGGGCAGTGGCGAGGATGGAGGAGCGCGGCGTCCGCGCGGTGGTGACTCCGGCGAGGGGGCTCCTGCGGCGGGGGCCCGGGCGGCGGGGTCGCGGCGAGGCGGCACCGGGCGGCGTCGGCGGTCCGGGCGACGTGCGAGGGATAAGGAGGGGCGAGGCAGTCCAGCGCGCGGCGAGGTGGGGCGTCGGGGTGGCACCGGGGACGGGCTCCGGCGTCAGGGCGCGAGGCGGCGCGGTCGAGGCGCCATCTCCCCCGATCCAGATCGGGGAGGGGCGAGGGAGACGCGAGGGGGTGGGACGAGTGGGGGAGAGTGGGGATCGGGTGGGGGTTAGGGTTCGGGGAGGTGGCCTTGTAGGCCAGAGAGGAGGGTCGGCTGGGCCGACCGGTTGGCTAGCTGGGCCGGTTGGCCCAGGGTGGGGGGGGGGTTGTGTATTTTCTTTTTTTTCTTTTTTTGTTTTACCTTTTATTCATTTCTCTTTTATTTTAGTTGCACTATATTTTTGGTTTAGTAAAATATGAAAATAGCTCCAAAAATAGTGTGTCAAATTAATCCACTGTTCTAAGAAGTTTTACCTCAGAATAAAAATAGTTTAGTATTTGGTAAAATATATTAGGAGTATAACTAATTGTTTTGATGTTTTTTTAATCACTTAAGGGTATTTAAATATTTTATAAAGATGTTGTTACTCCACCAATAATATCCATGATTTATTTGTCACATTAAGAACATTTTAATTTTTAATGTTTGAAAACATTACCGTTTGACTTGATTTTTGAATTTTGAATTCGAACGGGATTGAATCATAGCGAGGTTTACAACCGTAAGAGTGGTGACGTGGCATCATTAGCAGAGGTTACTGTAGCATGATTACCCGGGCGTCACAATTCTCCTCCACTACAAGAAATCTCGTCCCGAGATTTAGGAGCGGTTACAAGGGGAAGGGATCCGGTTACGAAATTCTAAAGATTCTTCTCGGTCATAGTTGCTCTTCTCGAAGAGGTCGATCCATTACATTGATGTCTTCGGTCCTCTGCTTCAGGTCGTCATGATGAAGTCACCGTCCTTCCTTCAGGACCATCACCGAACTTACGAAAGGGGGAGAAGGGAAAACTGTATATGGATGGATTCTAACAAGATCGAGCATCAGACGGTTAACTCAGGGAAGAAGCATAAGTTTCTCTCGATTTGAAACTTAAGAAGATATCGAGAGCAAAGTAAGAAGGTACCATGAGAAGTTTCAAACGGATAGGCAATCGTTCGATGCCTAATCAGAAGGTGAAAGGGTTTCAGGGCAACGAGAATAGGTATTGCGCCTCATACCAGAATATATCACTAGACAGGTGGTCCGTGAATTACATACGAAGTCGAGCGTGAGGAACAACCTTGGGAACAGGTGGTGTATAGGAGAGTCAGGTTTCGATCCTGGGACCTGTGGGTTATGGGCCCACCATGTGGGATAAAAGTAGGAGGGGTGACATCTTGCATGGTCACGATAGCAAGGCATGTCAGAGGCTAGTCTGTCAGTTATGTCGGCAACAACATCGATACCAAGGGCGAGGGACGAAGAGAACCATTCTCCTGCTCGTTGAACGAGGCGGACCAATAGGCAAAGTTCTCATCCATCGGTGGTTACCGGAATGTCATCAACAATAGAAACAGGGTCTTACCGACAGAATTGTACACCGAGGTGTTTACCTAAGTAGGAGAAAACTACTGCTTACATCATATAGATCACAAGAAGGTTTAAACAATCCCAATGGAAAGGAAAAGTGATTGTCAGGTTTAAGCAGAACAATGGAAAGGAAAATGTGTTTAAACACATATTTCAAGGGTATATCCTTCCCAAGGACAAGCAGAGCATGATATCCGTGGCAGGATATCATGTAGAAAACCCCTTAGGTAAGGGGAGAGAAATTTCATGACATTACCCATACAATGGTGTTTGGATAATTTAGCAGGAAACATTTAGCATTGGCTTCAAATGTCCTTGTTGACAATCGGAGTACCACAAACATGCTTCGAGATAACATTACATGGTCTTCAAGTAAGTTCAGACTTTGGAAACAAAAAGGGTCCATCAGGAAGAACTTATAGAATAAGTCTTACAATTTCCTCATGGAAGAAAGGATAGCCTGGCTGAAAAGGGAAACTATAACAATTGGGCCTCCGGCCAGGTGTGCTAGGCACGAATCACCTTACCGGGTTAAAGAACAATGTTATAACTCTTGGAAATATGTTCCAACCATCATATCTGACCGAGGTGCAGATCTAATTGGTGTCATGATACCTCAGACTCAGGATGTCCGAGAAGAAAAGGTGCAACACAAATAGTCGAAATGACATTGCAAGATTCTCGGGAAATGAACCATGGGAGAGGGTTCCTGGAATAATAGTTCATCATTAAACCAAGGAGGGGATGAGAAGGTGGCTGTTGGGCTCAGCGACAATTCATCGAGAATTTCAAACGGAGGGCTTTCCACAATAATGTGAACAAGAAGATGACACTAGTCAATTCAAATGATATAATTTTGTATGCTCTAGGAAAACATACACCATCAATCATAGTTGAGAGGTGCAACCGAAATGTGGGCTTATAGTAGCATGATCAACGTTAGAATGGTGGTTCAGCAACCGATAGGCTAAGAATGAATTATTGATCATTAACTCCAAAGCAATAGGGTTGCTAGAAGGGCAAAATCCAAATAGCACCGTTCACTTGTTGGTACCCCGGTTGGAACCAATACAAGGACCAAGAAAGAATGGTCATGGTGAGAAGTATCACTATACCAAGAATTCTTAAGTGGTGGAGCAATCCTCACAACATTCTTGACATCAAAGATGGTAATACTCCGCGGTAGAACATAACATAAGTTGGATAGCAAGGAACTCAAGGTACAACACAAAACAGGAACAAGTTTTGTGTTGGAGGGAATGCAATAATGTTGTCGATGATAACCCAAATCATCAAGGGCAAAGGATGCTATTTCTCATCAAGAATTCGATAGATATCTTGGAAGACCTCATAAGGTTGATGATGTTCACGACACATTTGTCGAGAGATTTCAAGATGTAAACAATCAGCAACGACATCGAGTCAAAGAAATGATGAAGCGGAAGGTCATTGGAACCATGGGTAGGACACAAACTTTAAATCAAGCTTGTTGCTCAAGGTGAACTGATATGACGAGGAAGATAGATGTAAGTTTAGCTCATCATCGAAAGTTGTGCTCCGAGATTAAGGACCAGGTAGCACAGTTAAAATTTAGCACGATAATGATATAGCCGATCAGGCTAGGAATGACTTGAAGGATTATTAAACTCGTAAGCAACAAGAATTACTTAGAGTTATTGAATCAGAGTGCGGAATCGATTCACTTATCGGTGTTCTCAAGTGACTAATATCTCAGAACCTGGGGGATCCGAGATCGGTGAGAAACAATACTAGATGAAGACTCGCAGGAAGCAACACAGTACTCGAGATACCAGAGGTTAATACTCGAGGAAGATCAAAAATAGAGGTTGTAGAGATGTATCGATCAACAAAAGACAAGTGCTTTAACTTGTCTGAGAAATGGAATCAAGGAGAAAATGTGGTCGGGATCATGATTGCAAATGATCAATACATAGGTACCAGATGATGTCATATCAAGGAAATAGTTATTATTGCAAGAAGCTTCTATGACAGGATCTACATCGTGTCCATGGGCATGAACACAAAGTTCAAGGTCGACTCCCACTTCTTTAATGCATAACCTTCCATTTACTTCTCGCCTTCAACGAAGTTGTGGTGTTGAAATTTTATCCGTCATAACACCAGTAGAGTATGACCCTAGTAATTTCCGGGTTCACACAGATTAGAAAAAGGCATATGTTCAACCCGTCAGGGTATCGTGGAAACATATACCACAAGCTTCAATAGTAAATACCACAAGCTTGAAAGCAAAGCATGGTTGGCCAATCAGAGGATAGGATTTACCAATGGAGAGAGAACTTCCAAAGGGATTGAATATGAAGGACACTATCGGATAAAATCCAACAAAGGATCCGGTGGTCCTCAAAGGATCTTATGTGAGCATCAGTACTCAACTAGAAGAGGAAAGAATGCAAAGGCATTGGATTATGGAAACAACTGACTAATCCAGAGCACAAATGCAAATGAATTATGATTTTCAATTCAAGGGATCAGAAGCAATGTTCTGATTAGGGATGGATAAGTTGAATAGCCCTAGGGGTACAATCGACGGCAATTGGATTTGTTGAGAACCAGCTCGTGTTTAAAATGACGTCTAAGCCGAAAAGATAATTTAAAAGGATCAACTGATGATTGCGTGCATTCGCACTCATGTTGAATCAATAGGATCAAAAAGACGAAGCCTAAGGATACTGATGAATATTGCCAGACATATGGAAAGCATCCATAATGCAAGCAGCCAAGTATTGCAGAGCAATAAGCTACTAAGGATTTTTGGAGGATCGAATAGTATGTCGATGACCATTGTGAAACACATGAACAACTGGGGGATGAGCGGATACTCAATAAGTGCGAGAATTATCCATAGGGGTATTCAGGTGACAAAGAACAACAAGGCAGTAAGCTCAAAGGATTATCGAAACAACGACGAGTATTTCGGGGTATCTTGTAATAACAAGAACAACTGGGAATAAAAGTAAGAACGACAGGTGTAAGTATTTATCCATAGGGATTTTTCGGTGGTAGGGAATTGCAAAAGCAACATGCACGAGGTCTCGAGAAAATATCGGAGAGTATTGTGAGAATCTTCTGTTGAAGCAGTAGATCATCCGTAATGAAAGGGTTCTCCGGTAGGAAGTAGTAACGAGAACCTAGAGTTAGATTTTGCAAAATTCATTTAATCCGAATAGAAGAGAGTTCAGAGTCCCAGAGTAAGGATCGAGGAGTAAAAGATCCTAATACCACCCAGATGGCGACGTGGGCCCGTAAGGCACACAGCCATGTTAGTAAAAGTTTTTAAAATGTCTAGACTCAACTTCAGCCAAGGAGTGTGGAAGGGGGATTCCTACAGACAGTCGGTTCTGATACCAACTTGTGACGCCCCCGATTTGACCGTACACTAATCATGCACGCAATTGTGTACGATCAAGATCAAGGACTCACGGGTAGATATCACAACACAACTCTACAAATAAAGTAAGTCATACAAGCATCATATTACAAGCCAGGGGCCTCGAGGGCTCGAATACAAGAGCTCGATCATAGACGAGTGAGCGAAAGCAACAATATCTGAGTACAGACATAAGTTAAACTAGTTTTCCTTAAGAAGGCTAGCACAAACTGGGATACAGATCGAAAGAGGCGCAGGCCTCCTGCCTGGGATCCTCCTAAACTACTCCTGGTCGTCGTCAGCGGGCAGCACGTAGTAGTAGGCACCTCCGGTGTAGTAGGAGTCGTCGTCGACGGTGGCGTCTGGCTCCTGGACTCCAGCATCTGGTTGCGACAACTAGAATGAAAGGAAAAAGGGGGAAAAGGGGGAAAAGGGGGAGAAAGCAACCGTGTGTACTCATCCAAAGTACTCGCAAGCAAGGAGCTACACTACATATGCATGGGTATCAAATGGAGTAAGGGTATCATATGTGGACTGAACTGCAGAATGCCAGAATATGAGGGGGATAACTAATCCTTTCGAAGACTACGCTTCTGGCAGCCTCTGCCTTGCAACATGTAGAAGAGAGTAGACTGAAGACCTCCAAGTAGCATCATATAGCATAATGCTAACCGATGATCCTCCCCTCGTCGCCCTGTGAGAGAGCGATCACCGGTTGTATCTGGCACTTGGAAGGGTGTGTTTTATTAAGTATCCGGTTCTAGTTGTCATAAGGTCAAGGTACAACTCCAAGTCGTCCTGTTACCGAAGATCACGGCTATTCGAATAGATTAACTTCCCTGCAGGGGTGCACCACATACCCCAACACGCTTGATCCCATTTGGCCGGACACACTTTCCTGGGTCATGCCCGACCGTGGAAGATCAACACGTCGCAGCCCCACCTAGGCACAACAGAGAGGTCAGCACGCCGGTCTAAACCTAAGCGCACAGGGGTCTGGGCCCATCGCCCATAGCACACCTGCACGTTGCGAACGCGGCCGGAAGCAGAACTAGCCCCCTTAATACAAGAGCAGGCTTACGGTCCAATCCGGCGCGCGCCACTCAGTCGCTGACGTCACGAAGGCTTCGGCTGATACCACGATGCCGGGATACGCATAACTACTCCCGCGTAGATGGTTAGTGCGTATAGACCAAATGGCCAGACTCAGATCAAATACCCAGATCTCGTTAAGCGTGTTAAGTGTCCGCGAACGCCGACCAGGGCCAGGCCCACCTCTCTCCTAGGTGGTCTCAACCTGCCCTGTCGCTCCGCCACAAAGTAACAGTCGGGGGCCGTCGGGAACCCAGGCCCACCTCTACCGGGATGGAGCCACCTGCCCCTTCAGCCCCCATCTCCGAACAGTATCACAGGTAAGGTAACTGTGCAAAGTATATTGTATATGCCCGTGATCACCTCCCGAAGTGATCACGGCCCAGTAGTATAGCATGGCAGACGGACAAGAGTGTAGGGCCACTGATGGAACACTAGCATCCTATAATAAGCAGTAGGATAGCAGGTAATGGTAACAACAGTAGTAGCAAGGACAGGCTATGCATCAGGATAGGAATAACGGAAAGCAGTAACATGCTACACTACTCTAATGCAAGCAGTATAGAGAAGAGTAGGCGATATCTGGTGATAAAAGGGGGGGCTTGCCTGGTTGCTCTGGCAAGAGAGAGGGGTCGTCAACACCGTAGTCGATCACAGGGGTACGGGCAACGGCGTCGGTCTCGGTGTCTAGCGAGAGAAGAGGGGGAAGAAACAATAAATATAATGCAAGCAAAGCATCACAAGGCATAACATGACAATATGCGGTGCTAGGGGTGCCCTAACGCGGTATGAGGTGGTACCGGCAAAGGGGGGGAAACATCCGAGAAAATATCCCCGGGGTTTCGCATTTTCGGATAGATGAATTGAAGGGGGAAAATTTGCATGTTCGCTATGCTAGGGATGCGTGGCGGACGAACGGGCTGCGTATTCGGATTCGTCTCGTCGTTCTGAGCAACTTTCGTGTATAAAGTTTTTCCAACCGAGCTACGGTTTATTTTATATTAATTGTAAAAAAATTTAAAACATTTTCTAAATTCAGGATTTAATTTAATTCGAAATTAAATTTGTATTTAAATTCTATAGGTACACAGGAAGTGTACCCAGATTGTGTCTAAGGGGCTGACAGGTGGGGCCCTGGTCAAATGTCCAGTCAGCGTTTGACTGGACCGTTGACTGGTCAAAGGGAGCCCGTGGGACCCAAATGTCATTGACTGGGTTATCCTAGTCAGCGGTTTGACTGGTCAATGGACCCATGTGTCATTGATACATGTTTTACTAAACAGCACTTGATTAACTAATCTGGTTGATTTGGTTATTATGCAGGTTAATTAAGTTAACTAATTAACTTACTAGCTAATTAATTAATTAATTTAACAATATTTTTTTATTTAATTTCTTTTTATGTTTTATTTTTGGGCGTGGGCCCCATCTGTCATAGGCACAGGGGCCTTGCGGGTCGGGCGAAGGGCGAAGGGCGTGCGGGTTACGGGCACGGGCGCCCAGCCCGATTGGGCATTCGCCCAGATCGAAAGGGGGGCGACCATGGGCACGGCGAGGCCGCCCGCCTGAGGCGGAAGTGGCGAGGCCACCACAGGACGGCGCGCGTTGTAGGCGGTTGAGGCCAGTAGGACTCGCAGCGGTGGCGAGCGGGGTCGAGAAGGGCGGCAGCAAGCAACGACACCAGCAGTAGTAGAGCGAAGCAGCGGCGGCGACAGGCGCAGCTGGACGCGGCCACCGCGCGTGTGAGGCGATGCGGGGTGAGCAAGGCGCGCGTGCGGAACGTGGCCGGTGGGAGCAGCAGCACGGGGGGAAAGGGAGGAGAGGGAAGCTCACGAGGGCCGTAGGGAAAAGGCCGCGGGCTCGACGGAGGTCGAGGACGACGTGCGGCGTGGCGGCATGCAGTCGAAGACGACGGGGCAGTGGCGAGGACGGAGGAGCGCGGCGTCCGCGCGGTGGTGACTCCGGCGAGGGGGCTCCTGCGGCTGGGGCCTGGGCGGCGGGGTCACGGCGAGGCGGCACCGGGCGGCGTCGGCGGTCCGGGCGACGTGCGAGGGAGAAGGAGGGGCGAGGCAGTCCAGCGCGCGGCGAGGTGGGGCGTTGGGGTGGCACCGGGGACGGGCTCCGGCGTCAGGGCGCGAGGCGGCGCGCTCGAGGCGCCATCTCCCCCGATCCAGATCGGGGAGGGGCGAGGGAGACGCGAGGGGGTGGGACGAGTGGGGGAGAGTGGGGATCGGGTGGGGGTTAGGGTTCGGGGAGGTGGCCTTGTAGGCCAGAGAGGAGGGTCGGCTGGGCCGGCCGGTTGGCTAGCTGGGCCGGTTGGCCCAGGGTGGGGGGGGGGTTGTGTATTTTCTTTTTTTGTTTTACCTTTTATTCATTTCTCTTTTATTTTAGTTGCACTATATTTTTGGTTTAGTAAAATATGAAAACAGCTCCAAAAATAGTGTGTCAAATTAATCCACTGTTCTAAGAAGTTTTACCTCAGAATAAAAATAGTTTAGTATTTAGTAAAATATATTAGGAGTATAACTAATTGTTTTGATGTTGTTTTAATCACTTAAGGGTATTTAAATATTTTATAAAGATGTTGTTACTCCACCAATAATATCCATGATTTATTTGTCACATTAAGAACATTTTAATTTTTAATGTTTGAAAACATTACCGTTTGACTTGATTTTTGAATTTTGAATTCGAACGGGATTGAATCATAGCGAGGTTTACAACCGTAAGAGTGGTGACGTGGCATCATTAGCAGAGGTTACTGTAGCATGATTACCCGGGCGTCACAAGCGGTTATACAGGTTCTTCGTCGACCGGCGGGAGCTCCACACGCCCGTCGTGCTGCCCATGGCCTCCCACCGCGAGCTCTGCTTCCCGCAGATGACGACGCTCGTTCGCGAGGCCGGGGTGCGGCCGCTCAACCTCATGGCAGACGACCCCGACGAGTACTTCGCCGTCATGGAGGCCGTCGGCGGGCTCGACATCTCCCTCGCCGTCAAGTTCGGCATACAGTACAGGTTGGTTCGCTTTTCTTTTCTCACCGCACGTTGCAGTTAATTTACTGGCAATCGAGTAATTCCCTCACAAATAAACTGGTAAAGAACACAACTCGATCCCGAATTTCTCCCATATGTTCCATATATATATGGGGATTGTTAGTTGGTGGTTAACGAGAGGGTTCCATCTGAAAAGAAAAAAGGTTAACGAGAGGGCTTACATAATTGCTTGATGTCACGAGGCGAACTGCGAACTACATCTATGGATCTGTTGGTAATTTGACTGTCGGTATTCAGCAACTAATAGTTTTGTTTTACTCTTCTAAATGTAATAACACAAATCATACTGATCTTGACCATACTGATTATCCCATTCACGAGGATTCTGACTTGGATTTTGAGTTGGAGCATGGTTAAAGTGTTCCTCCGGTATTCAGGAGTTGCATGATCTCATTGTCATAGGAACATGTATAAGTTATGGAGAAAGCAATAGCAACAAACTAAACAATCATCGTGCTAAGCTAACGGAATGAGTCAAGTCAATCACATTATTCTCTAATGATGTGATCCCGTTAATCAAATGACAACTCATCTCTATGGCTAGGAAACTCAACCATCTTTCATTCATCGAGCTAGTCAAGTAGAGGCATACTAGTGACACTCTGTTTGTCTATGTATTCACCCATGTACTAAGTTTTCAGTTAATACAATTGTAGCATGAATAATAAACATTTATCATGATATAAGGAAATATAAATAACAATTTTATTATTGCCTCCAGGGCATATTTCCTTCAGTCTCCCACTTGCACTAGAGTCAATAATCTAGATTACACAATAATGATTCTAACACCCATGGAGTCTTGGTGCTGATCATGTTTTGCTCATGAGAGAGGCTTAGTCAACGGGTCTGCAACATTCAGATTCGTATGTATCTTGCAAATCTCTATGTCTCCCACCTTGACTTGATCGTGGATGGAATTGAAGCGTCTCTTGATGTGCTTAGTTCTCTTGTGAAATTTGGATTCTTTTGCCAAGGCAATTGCACCAGTATTATCACAAACGATTTTCATTGGACCCGATGCACTAGGTATGACACCTTGATCAGATATGAAGTCCTTCATCCAGAATCTTTCATTTGCTACTTCTGAAGCAGCTATGTATTCCGCTTCACACGTAGATCCCGCCACGACGCTCTGCTTGGAACTGCACCAACTGCCAGCTCCACCATTTAATAAAAACACGTATCCGGTTTGTGACTTAGAGTCATCCGGATCAGTGTCAAAGCTTGCATCGATGTAACCGTTTACGACGAGCTCTTTGTCACCTCCATATACGAGAAACATATCCTTAGTCCTTTTCAGGCATTTCAGGATGTTCTTGACCACTGTCTAGTGATCCACTCCTGAATTACTTTGGTACCTCCCTGCTAGACTGATAGCAAGGCACACATCAGGTCTGGTACACAGCATTGCATACATGATAGAGCCTATGGCTGAAGCATAGGGAACACCTTTCATTTTCTCTCTATCTTCTGCAGTGGTCGGGCATTGAGTCTGACTCAACTTCACACCTTGTAACACAGGCAAGAACCCTTTCTTTGCTTGATCCATTTTGAACTTCTTCAAAACTTTATCAAGGTATGTACTTTGTGAAAGTCCAATTAAGCGTCTTGATCTATCTCTATAGATCTTGATGCCTAATATATAAGCAGCTTCACCGAGGTCTTTCATTGAAAAATTCTTATTCAACTATCCTTTTATGCTATTCAGAAATTCAGTATCATTTCCGATCAACAATATGTCATCTACATATAATATCAGAAATGCTACAGAGCTCCCACTCACTTTCTTGTAAATACAGGCTTCTCCAAAAGTCTGTATAAAACCATATGCTTTGATCACACTATCAAAGAGTATATTCCAACTCTGAGAGGCTTACATGATACGTCTCCAACGTATCTATAATTTTTGATTGTTCCATGCTATTATATTATCTGTTCTGGATGTTTATGGGATTTATTATACACTTTATATTATTTTTGGGACTAACCTATTAACCCAGAGCCCAGTGCCAGTTTCTGTTTTTTCCTTGTTTTAGAGTATAACAGAAAAGGAAAATCAAACGGAGTCCAATTGACCTGAAACTTCATGGAACTTATTTTTGGACCAGAAGAAGCCCACGGAGTATCGGAGATGGACCAGGAGAGTCCCAGGCTGCCCACGAGGGTGGGGGGCGCGCCCACCCTCCTAGGCGCGCCCCCCTGTCTCGTGGATAGCCCGGAGGTCCACCGACATACTTCTTCCTCCCATATATACCCATATACCCTAAAAACTTCGGGGAGCAGAATAGATCGGGAGTTCCGCCGCGAGAAGCCTCTGTAGCCACCGAAAACCAATCTATACCCGTTTCGGCACCCTGCCAGAGGGGGAAACCCCTCTCCGGTGGCCATCTTCATCATCCCGGCACTCTCCATGACGAGGAGGGAGTAGTTCTCCCTCGGGGCTGAGGGTATGTACCAGTAGCTATGTGTTTGATCTCTCTCTCTCCCGTGTTCTTGAGGTGGTATGATCTTGATGTATCGCGAGCTTTGCTATTATAGTTGGATCTTATGATGTTTCTCCCCCTCTACTCTCTTGTAATGGATTGAGTTTTGCCTTTGAAGTTATCTTATCGGATTGAGTCTTTAAGGATTTGAGAACACTTGATGTATGTCTTGCGTGGGATAACCGTGGTGACAATGAGTTATTCTATTGATTCACTTGATGTATGTTTTGGTGATCAACTTGCGGGTTCCGCCCATGAACCTATGCATAGGGGTTGGCACACTCTTTTGTCTTGACTCTCTGGTAGAAACTTCGGGACACTCTTTGAAGTACTTTGTGTTGGTTTGAATAGATGAATCTGAGATTGTGTGATGCATATCGTATAATCATACCCACAGATACTTGAGGTGACATTGGAGTATCTAGGTGACATTAGGGTTTTGGTTGGTTTGTGTCTTAAGGTGTTATTCTAGTACGAACTCTATGATAGATTGAACGGAAGGAATAGCTTCATGTTATTTTACTACGGACTCTTGAATAGATCGATCAGAAAGGATAACTTTGAGGTGGTTTTGTACCCTACCATAATCTCTTCGTTTGTTCTCCGCTATTAGTGACTTTGGAGTGACTCTTTGTTGCATGTTGAGGGATAGTTATATGATCCAATTATGTTATTATTGTTGAGAGAACTTGCACTAGTGAAAGTATGAACCCTAGGCCTTGTTTCAACACATTGCAATACCGTTTGTGCTCACTTTTATCATTAGTTACCTTGCTGTTTTTATATTTTTAGATTACAAAAACCTTTATCTACCATCCATATACCACTTGTATCACCATCTCTTCGCTGAACTAGTGCACCTATACAATTTACCATTGTATTGGGTGTGTTGGGGACACAAGAGACTCTTTGTTATTTGGTTGCAGGGTTGTTTGAGAGAGACCATCTTCATCCTACGCATCCCACGGATTGATAAACCTTAGGTCATCCACTTGAGGGAAATTTGCTATTGTCCTACAAACCTCTGCACTTGGAGGCCCAACAACGTCTACAAGAAGAAGGTTGTGTAGTAGACATCATTGCACCAGTCCATAAATGGATTGCTGGAGCTTGCATACTTTGTTAGCACCTTTTGGATCGACAGAACCTTCTGGTTGCATCATATACAACTCTTCTTTAAGATATCCATTAAGGAATGCAGTTTTGACATCCATTTGCCAAATTTCATAATCATAAAATGCGGCAATTGCTAACATGGTTCGGACGGACTTAAGCATCGCTACGGGTGAGAAGGTCTCATCGTAGTCAACTTCTTGAACTTGTCGAAAACCTTTTACAACAAGTCAAGCTTTGCAGACAGTAACATTACCATCAATGTCAGTCTTCTTCTTGAAGATCCATTTATTCTCTATGGCCTGCCGATCATCGAGCAAGTCAACCAAAGTCCATACTTTGTTCTCATACATGGATCCCATCTCAGATTTCATGGCCTCAAGCCATTTTGCGGAATCTGGGCTCATCATCACTTCCTCATAGTTCGTAGGTTTGTCATGTTCAAGTAACATGACTTCCAGAACAAGATTACCGTACCACTCTGGTGCGGATCTTACTCTGGTTGACCTACGAGGTTCGGTAGTAACTTGATCAGAAGTTTCATGATCATCATCATTAGCTTCGTCACTTACTGGTGTAGGAATCACTGGAACTGATTTCAGTTATGAACTACTTTCCAATAAGGGAGAGGGTACAATTACCTCGTCAAGTTCTACTTTCCTCCCACTCACTTCTTTCGAGAGAAACTCCTTCTCTAGAAAGCATCCATTCTTAGCAACGAATATCTTGCCTTCGGATTTGTGATAGAAGGTGTACCCAACAGTCTCCTTTGGGTATCCTATGAAGACACATTTCTCCAATTTGGGTTCGAGCTTATTAGGTTGAAGCTTCTTCACATAAGCATCGCAGCCCCAAACTTTAAGAAATGACAACTTGGGTTTCTTGCCAAACCACAGTTCATAAGGTGTCGCCTCAATGGATTTAGATGGTGCCCTATTTAACGTGAATGCAGCTGTCTCTAAAGCATAACCCCAAAACAATAGCGGTAAATCAGTAAAAGACATCATAGATCGCACCATATCTAGTAAACTATGATTACAACGTTCGGACACACCATTACTGAAAGTGCTAGTGATCGACTAGAGGGGGGGGTGGTGAATAGGCGATTTTTATGGAAGTCTTCAAAATATGGAAGTTTTGAAGACAGATGATAGAAATGAACCTATTAACATGCAGCGGAAGGTAGACTACACTAGCCAAGCCATAGTCAAGTATTCAATGAAGTGAAAGCACAAGACTAATAGCAGCTAGGCAGTATGGATCAGGATGGAAGATAGTATGAAGCCAATCAGAACAAGCAGTCACACAGTGAAGACAAATAGATAATGCAAACAGGCAATGACTTCACAAGGACCAATCTGCAAATAAAGAGATGGGAAGGATAGAACCAGTGGCTCGTTGAAGACAATGATTTGTTGGACCAGTTCCAGTTGCTGTGACAACTGTACGTCTGGTTAGGGAGGCTGAGATTCAACTCAGAAGACCGCGTCTTCACCTTATTCCCCTTGAGCTAAGGACACCCAGTCCTCACCCAATTACTCTGGAAAGTCTTCAAGGTAGACTTCCAAACCTTCACAGACTTCGTTCACCGGCAATCAACAATGACTCTTGGATGCTCAGAACGCGACGCCTAACCGGCTGGAGGATTCACAGTCCTCAAGTGTAATAAGTCTTCAGATCACACAGATAGGAAGACTTCAGTGATGCCTAACACTCTTTGGCTCTAGGTGTTTAGGGCTTTGTCCTCGCAAGGATTTCTCTCTCAAAGGCTTCGAGGTGGGTTGCTCTCAAACGACAAAAGCTGTGCACTAACTCTGAGCAGCCAACCAATTTATGGTGTAGGGGGTGGGCTATTTATAGCCACTAGGCAACCCAACCTGATTTGTCCGAAATGACCCTGGGTCACTAAGGAACTGACACGTGTTCCAACGGTTAGATTTCAAACACACACGACAACTTTACTTGAGCTACAAGCAAAGCTGACTTATCCAGCTCTGGATAAGATTTGCTCTCATTGTGTTTGCTCAAAGACATAGGATTTTGGTTAAGCATCACTTCAGTCATTCTGACTAGTTCACTTGGACCCCACTTAACAGTACGGTGGTTCCTATGACTCAACAAAGAAGAAAACAAAACAACGAAACAACTAAGTCTTCATGCTCCATAGTCTTCACACAATGTCTTCTCTTGTCATAGACTTCAATGTGAATACCTTCACATACCACCTTTGTCTTCAATGTCTTCATACATAGGGGATCATCTCCGATAGGTAAACCGAATCAGTGAGGGACTACTACCTGTGTTATCCTGCAATTCTCACAAACACATTAGTCCCTCAACCAGGTTTGTCGCCAATACTCCAAAACCAACTAGGGGTGGCACTAGATGCACTTACAATCTCCCCCTTTTTGGTGATTGATGACAAACTGGTTGAAGTTTTCAACGGGGATAAAAGTATGTGAAATTGTAAAGGATTAAAGTATTGTCTTTGTAAGTAGCAGGAAGGCTCCCCCTGAAGATGTGCATATAAGTATTTGCTTTTGAATGCAAATGCACATGGCAGGTTGTACTTGCGGAGCTCCTCTTTTACTTATGAAGACAATTCATCATGCATGAAAGGATATATCGAAGATAATGACATGCATAATGGAAAATGGACATCTGCCAAATGACTTCGTGCGGAATTTATCGTCGCACATGCGGAATTTATCATCGCATCACATAGGTCGAAAAAGTAGCAGACGACCATCAAGTTTAAGTGTTACAACTCAAAAACGAACCAAATATTTCAAAAGCGAGAGTTGTAAGCACTTTGCAAATGTAGCAAAAAGTAAAGCAACCACCCATATGGACCCGCTTGAAGACTATCAACTCATATGCTTCTCCCCCTTTTGTCAGTAAGGACCAAAAAGGTTTGAAGACATAGAGCTTCTACTCGTTCCCATGAGCTGCAGGCGAAGCAGCATGGTCCTCGTTGAGGTCCGGTGGTGCAGAAGAACTCAGTGCAGTGTCGACACGCGCTGAAGTTGGAGGTGGTGAAGTGGCATCATCTTGGTCATCGATGACTCTGGCATTCACCATCGCAGCTGAGGACGAATAGTCAGAGTCTTCAAGTGAGGGAGTCCGACGCAAGTGAGCATTCCTTGGAGGAGTTGAGTCAAACTTGAATCTTTCTGTGAAGCCATCGTCTTGCAGATCATCTTCAGCACTAAGCAATGTCAAACTCTTCCAAGACCTCCGACATGTTTCATGTGTAACAAAGGCATTCTTGGTGGCAAGATTGCGAATGCGATTGACGTCCACCAAGAGGCTTTGCATCTGACGCTTAAGCCAGTCATGATGCTTATCATGTTTCTGATGTAGCGCGACGAGAAGCTCTCGGTCATTGAGAACACGAGATCGCTTCCGAGGCCTTTGGGCAATGGTGCTTCCAGTGGCGTCAGTTTGGGCGCGAGGGGCACGTGTGTTACCAGCCAAGGGATAAACACGAGAGACTGCCTGAACTCCTTCAATGGGCTGGGTGAAGCTTTGATGATCAACATTGTGAAGATAGATTGGATCCTTAGCAGGCTCTGGGTAAATAGCTTCAACAGACAGATCAACCTCTGGCAAGAATACAAGATGATTGCGCGCAGACGGCTGATAGTTGAAGGCAGAGTGAAGCTTGATAAGGCGCATTACCCATGGAGCGTAGAACTTCAGACCAAAGATGTCGGAGCCAGATGCAGCTAACTGCCGGATGAAGAAGTCTTGAGCATTTAAGCTGATGCCATTGAAGATATAGAAAACCAAAGTCTTCATTTCTCCTTCAAGCTTCACTGCAGATGAATGTCCTTTGATAGGCCATAGAGTTTTCCTGATGATATGGTAAATGGTACGGGGTAGATACTCTAGGTCTTCGACAAAGAATTCTGTTGGGTATTTAGCGTTGCATGCAGAGGCTTCATCATGCTTAGCATTTGGCTCATGTTGGGTTATGGCTTCTGAAAAATGCTCTGCAAAGCATTCTGGTGTTGTTGACAACCTGGTTCATAGTATTCACCAGGAGTGGGCAGGGCTGTGAGCTCAATGATGTCTTGAGCTTTAGCTTCATGATGAACATCTCCTGTCATCCACTCAAGAATCCAAGTCTTCGGATCCCTGTCGTATCCACGAATGTGGAGGGTAGCATAGAATTGAAGCAGAAGTTCTTCATTCCAGTGTTCCTTGACATTCACAAAATTAAGCAGACCCGCATCACGGAAGCAGTCAAGGGCTTCTTCAAGGCATGGCAGTCTAGCAATGGCTTCACAATCGAGATGCATGTGAGGTAAGATGCGTCCCTGATTGTACAAGATGCATGAATAATAGCTTCGCTGCTGATAACTCTAGAATTGGTCCGAAGAGATTCTTGGCCTTGTGTAGGGGTTCTTGTCACTGTCGAAGAATGTGTTGTGTGCCTTGAATCCATTCAGATTAAATGATCCTGGTGACATTGCAGTACCTAGAAACCATGGTAGCCTGGGCTTTGGCTTCTGGACCTGAGGCCTGTGCTCCACATGATAGGCAAATTGAGGACCAGGAGCAGGCGGAGGAACCAGAATTGGCCAGCGGATGGTCACAAGCTGACCACGATCATATGCTTGCTCGATGGTGTGTGGCCTGGGAGGTGGTACAGGAGCAGAGGCATTGGTTTCAAGCTGCAGATTTGCATCAGGTGCAGCATAAGCTTCAGGTGCAGCGTCATCTGGCACCACATTAGCTTCAGGTGCCACATTAGCTTCAGCCATGACAACGTCATTGGCTTCAGTGTTGATGTTGGTGGCCGCCTCAGTATTGGTAACCTCCACTTCAGGAGCTGGAGGGTCAGACACGTTCTCCTCGAGAACAACTTCGGGGTTGGACGGGGGTGTAGCAACTCTTTCTTCATCACGTGGTTCTTCTTTCTTCATCGGCTGATGCAGCCGGAATATCTTCAGCCGCTTTGGCTTCAGATTCAGGGATGTTCACAGTAGGAGAGGCTTCAGGAAAGACTTCGCGTGAGACGGATTGGCGCTCTTCTCCTTCGGGAACACTTGACAATGTGACTTGTGGCCTAGGTCCTTTGCGAAGCCTGCGAAATGCTGGCGACGCTTGTGGAGATGGAGTTGGTTGGACCTCAAAGTCTTCACTGTCAATCACCAGAGTGGTGACCTCTGGTGGGGGAGTGACTGGTGTTTCTTCAGCACGAGGGGATTCTTGAGGGTGATCAGCCCATGAGTCATCCTGAGCAATTGGCGTCAATGGACGACCAATGCTGATGAGTTCGCTCTTCGTGAGAACAGGCGATGATACCAAATTGTGCTCGATCTGAGGAAGGACTTCATCATGGATTCTCTTCAGATTCAGGAGCCTCTGTGGAAGCAGGCTCATGAACTACCAGACGACGTTCACGATGTTCAGACGCAGGACGAGCAACAGAAATTGGCTCGACAAGAAGGGGCTCTGTGGAAGCAGCCCGGTCTCTCTTCTTTGTTTTCCTTTTCTTGGTTGGGGGAGCATCATCAGTGGTGACTTTGGTCTTGCGCTTTCTGGCTTCGGCTTCAGCTGCTCTAGTTTTCTTGAACTCTGAAGCCACTGTGAGGGCCTTAGGCTTCGAGCCTGTCATACTGGCCGGGAAGACAATGTGAGGTGCTTCCTGCCTTGATGCTTCTGGTTCGGCCACAGCTGGCTTCTTCTTCTTGGCAGCCATCCTGGGGTCGATGCCTGGTCGCCCCAAAGCCTTGCGCTTTTCAGCTTCATTGTAGCCTTGAACACATTTGGCAGCAAGATTCTTCATGCGGTCATGAGAACCTTTTGCTTCTTCTCGTTTCTTGTGGAATGCCTCCTTGAGCTCATGCATCATGACCTTGAAGTGTTGAATGTCTTCAACATTGAGCTTGGCCATGTGCTTCTTGAACCGAGCCTTTTCATAGTCAATTTTGTGCTTCAGCTCAACAATCTTTTGGGCAAGAGCCAGCTCAGGAGCAATGGCTCCATGGAAGGAGACGCTGATGCCAATCGGGAGCTGAAGATCATCAAACTGAGATCTGGGCTGTCAAACCATTCATCAATAAACTTGTATAAGATTTCCACATCAAAGAGGGTAAGATCATTGAAGATTTCCGCCTCTTGCTTGCTCTTTATCAACTACTCAAGAGTGTCATCGCCAAGATCATTGTCGCTGGACAGATCAATGGCATCATTCTCGTTTCTCAAAATAGCAGCAGAGGTCAGTGCTTGACCAGTGGGTTGCATGGGCTTTTTCAACTTGGCAGACTTGGAGATGCGTGAGAGATCTTCAGACTGCACACTGGCTTCAGGAGGTGCAGTGGACAGAGGCTTCGCCCGTGAGACCTTTGGTGTAGAGGGGGGCTTTGAAGCCTTTGGTTTCTTTTGCTTCACATGCTTCGGAGGTGCAGGCGCTTCATCAGAATTAGAGTCATCTGCAGAGTGGTCCACGGCTGCCCCTTGAACATGAATGTGAGTGATGAGACCTTCTAAGTTGTAGAAGGGCCCAATAAGATTGGGTTCAGCTTCGCGTGTGCCGTCAGCTCGTGGTGCAGAGGGGCCTGGGTTGACGTCTAATCCCAAAGACTTCTTGTTTTCCTTGGCCGAGTTCTTTGCAGCCTGATAGTTGCGCTTGAACAGATTATCTTCACGACACCATAACAGAGAGGATGGATCGGCATTAGCAGGCTGAGGTCCACGAATCATGCAGGGGTAGAAGCCTTGAGCAATAGCTTCGGACTTCGACTTGGGCTGAAGACCTTTGTATATTATATCTCCCCAGGGGCCCTTTAAGGCATTCTTCTCAGCATACTCCTTGGTGACGAATCTGTACTTGAACCATTCCTCTGCCCAATGTCTTCGAATCCATTGGATTCGGTTCTTGCGTTCTCCATAGGTTTCTTCTAGATCTGACTTGTATAACTCATAGAGATCCGGTGGCATGTCCTTAGCAGTGTTTGCACGGTGTTGTCTGCCGCCCTTCCTCACTGATTTTTGAGTTGTCATGAAGTTTAGACTGAAAGGCTTCAACACTGTCGAAGTATTCCGTCTACTGGTCAGACAGGAACTGGCTTCAGGAGAATTTATGTGACGCTGTAAGAACTCTACAAATGAATGCAGACTATGAGAACCAAGGGATTCTCCCACGGACATGTACCTGTGACAGCATTAGCAATGCAAGGGAAGGGGAAGAGGTCATATGCATTCTCATAAGATTTTGAAGATAAATCAGTTTAGAAGACATTGACCTCATAGTGCGAAGACATTCACTCATATGTAGAGAGTTGGTTCCAGATTTGTACGAATCCATGAATAAGTACAAGTGAGGAATCTAACTACTTTGTGAAGCATAAGTGAACATACTAGGCATGCTATGAGATGCAGAAAGAGATAGATCCAACTTGTAGGAACAGCAACCACTTGTGGTTGAAAAGGATGAATCTATCAGATCAGAAGGACCGTAAAAAGAGTTTTTATTTACCACACGAGGAACTGCTAGACGGAGTGGGAGAGGAGGCCGAGCAGTTCGATCTTCCGTGCCCTAACTTGGCGATGGAGGACACCTATGGCGACGACGGAGAAGACGATGTCCGCGGCCGGCGTGAGGACGGTGTCGGTGAGGTCACGGCAGCTAAGCGCTTCGTCGCCGGCGTCGTCGAGGGCTAGCGGTGGCGCTAGGGTTTGTGCGAGAGTGGAAGAAGAGATAATGACTGGGGTGAGGCATGTATTTATAGGGACAGGGACGGCACATTATTACATAGGTGCCCCTGGTGATTCACATCTGAAGGACACATAGCGATCATGCAACACATTGGAGGTTGTTCCACGTTCCCACTCACGCCTGGATTGTCGGGTGGTCATTCCCGCTTCTCCGGGTTTTAGGAAAAAAAGGATTAAGCATTTAAAATAGATTTAATGTTTGTCTCTGTATCTTCTGCTGACAAGGACGCAGCGAAGACATTTGACAGTTTCAATAGAATGCATATGATTTGGATAGATAGACTTAAGATGGGAGCATAGAAAGGTCAGGGTCCGATCACATTCAGTTAGTTCAAAAGATTCAACTAGAAGACATAGCTATAAGTGAATGCTGTAGAGGACAGAAACCAAATCAGTACATTGAAGATAAACATGAAGCCATGTTAACAATGAAGACAAACCAAATGCGAAGACTTTGCAAATGCAACACCAACAGAAAGTATTCCAAACAAAAGTTTAGTGGTGGCGTTACCCACCGTATAGGAAATATTAGACCCAGACACGGCGCACAATTATCGTGGCGCTCCGAAGTCAAATTCCGCGTTAATGTATTCACACTTAGAGTGTAAGTCTTCATTAGTGTAACGCCCACGATGCGGTTATATCTCCCACGTGTCGAAGCACGACTTAGAGGCATAACCGCATTGTAAGCAATGTCGCAAGTGGGGTAATCTTCACACAACCCATGTACTGAATAAGGAAAGAGGTACATAGTTGGCTTACAATCGCCACGTCACACAATGCATAAATATAACATTACAATCATCCAGGTACAATCAAGGTCCGACTACAGAACCAAAATAAAGACAACCCCAAATGCATAATGTCCCCGATCGCCCCAACTGGGCTCCACTATTGATCATGTGGAAAGGAAACGTAGTATCGTCCTGAGTCCTCATCGAACTCCCACTTGAGCTCAGTCGAATCTCTTGGAATGGTATCATGGGTCCCTACATCTAGTTTTGGAAGGAATCTGTGAGTCACGGGGACTCAGCAATCTCACACCCTCGCGATCAAGACTATTTAAGCTTATAGGTAGGGTAAAAGGTATGAGGTGGAGCTGCAGCAAGCACTAGCATATATGGTGGCTAACATACGCAAAAGAGAGCGAGAAGAGAAGGCAAGGCACGGTCGAGAAACTATGATAAAGAAGTGATCCTAGAACAACCTACGATCAAGCATAACACGAGACCGTGTTCTCTTCTCGGACTCCGCCGAAAAGAGACCCTCACGGCCACACACTCTATTGATTCATTTTAATTAAGTTAAGTTCAGGTTTTCTACAACAGGACATTAACAAATTCCCATCTGCCCATAACCGCGGGCATGGCTTTTGAAAGATCAAATCCCTGCAGGGGAGTCCCAACTTAGCCCATCACAAGCTCTCACGGTCAACGAAGGATATTCCTTCTCCCAAGACAATCCGATCAGACTCGGAATCCCGGCTACAAGACATCTCGACAATGGTAAACTAAGCCAGCAAAGCCACCCGAATGTGCCAACAAATCCCGATAGGAGCTGCACATATCTCGTTCTCAGGGCACACCGGATGAGCGCTTCATACAACTAAAACCAAACCTCAAGTTTCCCCGAGGGGGCGCTGCAAAGGGCTCTAGTTTGGACCAACACTCAAAGGAGCACTGGCCCAGGGGTTTAAAATAAAGATGACCCTTGAGTCCGAGAAACCCAAGGGAAAAAGGCTAGGTGGCAAATGGTAAAACCAAGGTTGGGCCTTGCTGGAGGAGTTTTATTCAAGGCGAACTGTCAAGGGGTTCCCATTATAACCCAACCGTGTAAGGAACGCAAAATCATGGAACATAACACTGGTATGACGGAAACTAGGGCGGCAAGAGTGGAACAAAACACCAGGCATAAGGCCGAGCCTTCCACCCTTTACCAAGTATATAGATGCATTAAAAATATACAATATATAATAGTGATATCCCAACAATAAACATGTTCCAACAAGGAACAAACTCCAATCTTCACCTGCAACTAGAAACGCTATAAGAGGGGCTGAGCAAAGCGGTAACATAACCAAACAACAGTTTGCTAGGACAAGGTGGGTTAGAGGTTTGACATGGCAATATGGGAGGCATGATAAGCATGTGGTAGGTATCATAGCATAGGCATAGCAAAAGAGCGAGCATCTAGCAAGCAAAGATAGAAGTGATTTCGAGGGTATGGTCATCTTGCCTGCAAAGTTCTCCGAGTTGACGTAAGCTTGATCCTCGTAAGCGTACTCAACGGGTTTCTAGATCACATACTCGTCTCCCGGCTCTACCCAAAGCAAGAACACAAGCAAAGGGAGACACAATCAACCACGGTGCAATGCGCAAGCAACATGATGCAAAACATGGCATGATATGCGGGATATGATATGCGATGCATATGCATGTTTCAGAAAGGAAAGATTGAACCTGGCCTCAACTTGGAAAACCAAGAGTGCCACTGGAAAGATGAGTTGATTTCGGTCGAAATCGATATAAAGATCACCGGAATCGGATGCACAGTTTGCAAATGGCAAGCAAAACAATAATGGCACAAAGCTGCGATTAACAGCACGAGGCCATCTAAATGCATCAAGAACAACAAGCTACTGCACTCTAACATAGCAAAAAAACACATGGCAGTGATCCACTCAAAATTCTTGACAAAAGATGAACACTGAGCTACGGCTAATTCACTCAATAGCAGGTTCAAACAAGCATGGCAAAAATGCAAAAGATATTAGGTTACAGACTTTGTGAAAATAACATGTCAGGAATTTAACATCAGGAAGCAATGTTTAGAGCATGATAACAACATGCCATAGGAACATAACATGGCAAGGCAAAGCATGGCATGAAGCTACTCAAAGCATACAACAAAAGTCTCTTACTGACCATAAGCCAAAAGGGATCAGAAAATACAATGGCAACCATGTGAACATAGCAACTTTCGTTAACAAATTCAGACTTAGTAGAAAACTGGAACATGGCAAAACAGATTCACGTAGGCATGTTTGCGAGCTCGATGCACTCACCACAAGGCATTGCATGACAAACTAAGCATACACCCAGCAAGTAGACATGGCATAGAAGCTAAACATAGGAAGAACAACCTCATAGCATGCATGGATCAACTACAACAACCTCGGCAAAATTGCTTAACACGTAAACAATCTGCCAGGAACATTTTATAGCAAAAGTAGAGCAAGATTGAGTCAAGTTAGGGTGCTCCATAATTACAAAAAAAGACATGGATGGATAGAGCACAACATTATCTCAAAATGACCCTTACTGAACATGCTCAAAAGAGGCATGGATCACTCTGTAGCAACATGAATACATGGCATAAAAATATTATCAGGGAAATGACTTAGAAGATTTCGAAGTCCCTGAAATCAGCAACATTACGAGAGCTACTTTGCATGCTTGTGCTAGTCACCACAAAGATCACAAAAATACATGGCATACACCCCTGTAAAGATGGCATGGCATACTTCAAAACAGATGTAGGGCTCAAGTTCATAGGAGGCACACATTAATCATGGCAAAAATGACAAATGTCCAATTACTGATAAGAATCTGAAACTAACATTGCATAGCACTCTTGCAACAGCATTTAGGGAATCAAGATGAACTCAAATGAACATGGTGCAATGGAATGAAATGAAGTACTCATCGAGACGAACAATTTGACATGCTACACGCGCAAAACGGAGCCACAGATGCAGAGTTATGACATGATGAAAAATGCTAAAAATGCTGGGGACTTAGAAGAAAAACGACCTTCGAGATCTAGGGTTCGTCCGGGGCACGCGAACCGAGATCGGATCTCGAGCTCGCCGGAGCTCTTGCCGGAGTAGACGGGCGGTGGCGGCTGGAGTGGACGGGGAGGAGGAAGGAGAGGTCGCCCGGGGTCGGAGCGGCGGACGGCGGCCGGCGACGGTGGCGGAGGCGGCGGAGGCTTCGGGTGGCGCGGGCGGAGGCGAGCGGCGGCGGGCGGCGAGACGGGTGAGGCGGCGCCGGCGTCGAGGTGGAGCAGGGCGGCGCGGCGAAGGGACGGGCGGCGCGGGCGAGCGAAGGCGGCGGTGGGCGCGCGCGGGCCAGGGAGGGCCCGGCCTGGGCTCGGCGGGCCGACGAAGTGGGGCGCGAGCTGCGGCAAATGCGGAGGCGCCACGTGGCGGCGGCGGCGCGGGTCGGACGGCTGATTTCGTCCGGCGGCGCGAGGAGAGGGGGAGGTTAGGGTTTGATCCGGATTTTCGGAGGGGGGGTCTATATTTATAGGTAGAGGGAGCTAGGAGGCTCCAAATTGAGCACGGTTTTCGGCCACGCGATCGTGATCGAACGACCGAGATGATGGAAGGGTTTTAGGTGGGTTTTGGGCCACTTTGGAGAGGTGTTGGGCTGCAACACACACGAGGCCTTTTCGGTTCCTCGGTTAACCATTGGAGTATCAAACGAAGTCCAAATGGTACGAAACTTGACAGGCCGTCTACCGATAGTAAACCAAGGCCGCAAGACAAGTCCCGGTCCAATCCGAGAACGTTTAACACCCGCACACGAAAAGAGGTAAAAGGGAACACCGGAGGACATAGGAGCGCCGGAATGCAAAACGGACAATGGGGAAAATGCTCGGATGCATGAGATGAACACATATGCAAATGCGATGCACATGATGACATGATATGATATGCATGAAAAAGACACAAGCAACACGAAGACAAAACTCAACAACGAGGAAATATCATAACTTAGTGCTGGAAAAGGCAAGAGTTGGAATACAAATATGGCAGGTTACATATGGGGCGTTACAACACTCCACCACTACGAAAGGATCTCGTCCCGAGATCTAGGACTGGAAAAAAAACTCCGGATATTCGGAAGGGAGGTGGTCCTCGCGTTCCCAGGTGGCTTCACGATCGGAATGATGTGACCACTTCACTTTCAGGAACTTGATAGACTTGTTGCGAGTCTTGCGCTCAATTTCTTCAAGAATAGCAACAGGATGCTCATGATAAGACATGTCTTCTTGGAGATCAATCTCTTCGAAGTCGATGGTGCGGTCAGGAGTCTTGAAACACTTGCAGAGCTGAGACACATGAAACACGTCGTGCACGTTTGCCAAGTTGGATGGAAGCTCAAGTTGATAGGCGAGATCGCTTCTTTTGCCAAGATCGTTATCAATTGTGTCCCCGGGCAAGCAAATGGCAGCTAATATCTGCGTCCCAGATGTTACTATCACGGACAACGGGGAAAATGCTCGGATGCATGAGACGAACACGTATGCAAATGTGATGCACATGATGACATGATATGATATGCATGACAAAGACAAAAGCAACACGAAGACAAAACCCAACAACGAGGAAATATCATAACTTAGTGCCGGAAAAGGCAAGAGTTGGAATACAAATATGGCAGGTTACATATGGGGCGTTACAATTAGTTTAAGATATACGTTACTTCGTGTGTTTGCACATCTAAGTTATCAACATGCATAAGTGTTAGGATGTGTGCATGATCACAGGACATTTGAGGATTCCAAGATATTTAGCTCACACCGCAACTTGCAAAACCTTTTCTCATCCAAGGGCTTTGTAAGATATCTGCTAGCTTCTCTTCAGTGTTGACGCGAATGATATCAATATCTTCCTTCATGACATGGTCTCTGAGAAAGTGATGACAGATCTGAATGTGCTTTGTCTTCGAGTACTGAACTGGGTTGTTGGCGATCTTGATGGCGCTTTCATTGTCGCAATAGAGTGGCACTTGCTTCAGATGAATGCCATAGTCTTTGAGTGTTTGCTTCATCCATAGAAGTTGAGCGCAGCAAGATCCAGCAGCAATGTATTCAGATTCAGCAGTGGAGAGAGATACACAGTTCTGCTTCTTTGAAGACCAACATACAAGTGATCATCCCAGAAAGTGACATGTGCCTGATGTAGACTTGCGATCCACCTTGTCACCAGCATAATCAGCATCCGAGAATCCAACTAGATCAAACTCTGAGCCCTTTGGATACCATAATCCTAGCGTTGGGGTGTGAGCCAAATATCGAAGAATTCGCTTCACAGCTAAGTGATGCGATTACTTTGCTGCCGCTTGGAATCGGGCACACATGCAAACACTAAGCATGATATCTGGCCTAGATGCACATAAGTAAATCAAGGAACCAATCATGGAGCAGTATACCTTTTGATCGAACTCTTTACCATTGGCGTCAGAATCAAGATGACTCTTGGTAGGCATTGGCGTCGTGTAACCTTTGCAGTCTTGCATTCCAAACTTCTTCAGGCAATCCTTGAGGTATTTCTCTTAAGATATGAAGATGTCGTTGCGTTGCTGTCGTATTTTAAGACCAAGAAAGAACTTCAGCTCACCCATCATGGACATCTGATATTGCTCTTGCATCATGTATCCAAACTCATCACTGCATTTCTGATTAGTGCAGCCGAAGATAATGTCATCCACATATATTTGGCACACAAACAGTTCACCATCATATGTCTTCGTGAAGAGCGTGGGATCCAGGGAACCAGGTTTGAAGCCTTTGCTCTCCAGGAAGTCCTTGAGTGTGTCATACCAAGCACGAGGGGCTTGTTTGAGGCCATACAGTGCCTTGTTGAGCTTGTAAACCATGTCAGGATGTTTTGGATCTTCAAAGCCAGGCGGTTGTGCAACATACACTTCTTCTTTAATCTTGCCATTGAGAAAGGCACTCTTCACATCCATTTGATACAGAAGAATGTTATGATGATTTGCATAGGCCAGCAGTATGCGTATAGCTTCAAGCCTAGCCACAGGAGCAAATGTTTCATCGAAGTCAATTCCTTCAACTTGAGTGTATCCTTGAGCAACGAGACGAGCCTTGTTTATGACAACTTGACCATGCTCATCTTGCTTGTTGCGATATATCCATTTAGTGCCCATGATATTGTGCTTATGAGGATCAGGACGCTTGACCAGTTCCCATACATTATTCAACTCAAACTGTTGAAGCTCTTCTTGCATAGCTTGAATCCATTCAGGTTCCATGAAGGCTTCATCAACTTTCTTGGGTTCAGATATTGAGACGAATGTGAAGTGCCCACAGAAATTTGCTAGTTGTGTTGCCCTTGAACGAGTGAGTGGACCAGGTGCATTGATGCTATCAATTATTTTCTCAATCTGTACTTCATTTGCAACACGAGGATGAACAGGACGAAGATTTTGCTCTTCCTGATCATTGTCATCGTTAGAAGGATTGTCTTCAGGCTGAGTATTGTCTTCAGGTTGATCAGGTGCAGAGATGATGAGTTCCTCTTCGGGCTGTGCTTCAGACAGTATGATTTCTCCAGTTCCCATAAGCTTGATGGATTCACTGGATGGAACTTCATCTAGCACATTTGGCAGGTGCTCTCTTTGCGAGCCGTTAGTCTCATCGAACTGCACATCCATAGTTTCAAGCACTTTATAGTGAAAGAGGTTGAATACTCTGTAGGAGTGCGAATCCTTTCTGTAACCAAGCATAAAACCTTCATGTGCTTTCGGTGCAAATTTTGAAGTGTGATGTGGATCCTTGATCCAGCACCTGGCACCAAATACTCTGAAGTAACTGACATTTGGCTTCTTACCAGTGAGGAGCTCATAGGATGCTTTGTTCAGAAGCTTTTGAAGATAAACACGGTTGATGACATGGCATGCAGTATCAATGGCTTTAGGCCAGAACTTTCTTGGAGTCTTGTATTCATCGAGCATCGTCCGGGCCATCTCAATGAGTGTTTTGTTCTTGCGTTCCACGATGCCATTCTGCTGTGGCGTGTACGGAGTTGAGAACTCATGAGTGATGCCCAAAGTATCAAGATAAGTGTCGAGGCCGGTGTTCTTGAATTCAGTGCCATTGTCACTTCTGATGTGCTTGATCTTGATGCCATAGTTGTTCATGGCTCGATTGGCGAAGCGTCTGAAGACATCCTGCACTTCAGTCTTGTAGAGGATTATATGCACCCATGTATATCTTGAATAATAATCTACAATGACGAAGCCATAGAGACAAGCAGTAGTAGTAAGAGTTGAGTAGTGAGTGGGACCGAAGAGGTCCATGTGTAGCAGTTCGAAGGGTTGAGTTGTTGTCATGATTGTCTTCGAGGGATGCTTGGCCCTCGTCATCTTTCCTGCTTCGCAGGCACCGCATAAGTGATCCTTCTTTAACTTGACGCCCTTGATGCCTATGACGTGCTTCTTCTTTGCAAGAGTATGAAAGTTCCTCATGCCAGCATGCGCTAGCCTCCGATGCCAGAGCCAGCATTCTGAAGCTTTTGCAAGAAGACATACGGCAAGCTGTGGTCCTGCTGAGAAATCTACCATGTACAAATCATCTTTCTGATACCCTTGAAAGACTAGAGACTTTTCAGATTCCATTAGAACAAGGCAACGATATTTTCCAAACATCGCAATCATATTTAAATTGCAAAGCATTGAGACAGACATTAAGTTGAAACCAAGGGATTCAACAAGCATCACTTTATCCATGTGCTGATCCCTTGAGATTGCAACTCTACCTAGACCCAATACCTTGCTTTTACCAGTATCAGCAAATGTGATGTGACTCTTGTCAGATGGACGTAAGGTTAAGTCCATGAGAAGACTTCGCTTGCCACTATCAACAATCCATTTTGAAGCAGCTGGTGTCATACCCTACAGTGCAGTTAGGGGGATAGGCTTCACGAAGAGCATTGTGAAGCATAAACATTTGATGAGCAAGAGGATTATTAAAGCTTAGATCAAGGTTAGGAATGATAGGGCAAGTAGCAAGCGACTGAGGAACAAGGTACATAATAAGACCATTTGGGCATTTGATCTTGCGCCCTACAAGATGTTTAAGGTCCCCAGCAATAGCTTCAGACGCATTTGATTTTCGGCTGGAGACCTTTCCCTGCAAAAGAGAGTTAAGCTTTCTTAGCCACCCACATCTTCAAGGGTGGCTTCGAAGCAATGAGTCTAAGTGCAGCATTTGAGAACTTTGGCTTGGGAGCCCTAACAAATAGTCTTGCAGGTGGACAATAGTACTCATAAGAATAAGCAGAGTAGTTATGGGTCTTATGAACATGGCGGTTTGATGAAACGCGCTCATATTCATAGGCCTGAGTATGGTTTCCCTGCAAAACATTTGCATTAGTGCAACTCAGGTGAGTCCTCTGTCTGTATGAAGCCTTTGGACCATATGAAGCCCGTGGTCTGGGGTTTGTCTTCTTCACTTGTGGTGTCATGACGACATACACAAGAAGATTTTCCACACACTTTTTCAGCACCCAGACTTTCTTCATAGGTTGCCCATTCCTGCAGTTAGTACCAATATACCTGGCAAACACTTCACCATTCTGATTCTTAAACAGTTTATAGTTTGCATCAAAGGATTCATCAATGACAATGGGATTAGCACAAGTGAAGCCAGATAGGGTGGATGGATCCACTGAAGGTTCCTTTGCAGCAACCCATGTGGTTTTGGGGTACTGCTCAGGTTTCCAGTAAGAGCCATCAGCATTCATTTTCCTCTCGAACCCTACACCCTCTTTCCTAGGGTTTCGGTTCAGGATCTGCCTTTTGAGGACATCACATAGTGTCTGATGCCCTTTGAGACTTTTGTACATCCCTGTTTCAAGCAATGTCTTCAACCTAGCATTTTCATCAGCAATAGCAGTGGCATCCTCAGCAGAGGGGTTAGTTACCACATCAACAGTTGAAGATATTGCAACAGTAGCAGCAGTAGAACATCCAGCAACAGAAGTAGCGTTATCACGCTTAATGCATTTAAGACATGGTGGTTCAAATCCTTCCTGAGCGGGACTGATCTGTTTGGCGCGAAGTGACTTGTTTTCCTTTTGAAGATCTTCATGAGCCGCTCTCAATTTCTTAAGTTCTTGCTTCCTTTGAAGATAATCATAGGAAAGCTTTTCATGAGTTGTTGAGAGCGTTTCATGACGACTTTCAAGCTCCTCATACTTAACATGAAGATTTTTTATGTCTTCAATTAAGGACTGAGATCGAGTCATTTCAGCGTCTAACAGGTCATCACTTTTGTCTAACAGTTTTTGAATATGTTCCATAGCTTTCTGTTGTCCAGTTGCAATTTTAGCAAGTGTTTTGTAGCTGGGTTTGGAACCACAATCAGAGTCATCTTCACTTGATGTTTGATAGTGAGTGGTGCGTGAGTTTACCTTGGCACCGCGTGCCATAAAGCAGTAGGTGGGAGAGGAGTTGTCCTTGTCATTAGCATCGGCGTCGGTGACGAAGTCATTGTCTTCAATGTTGAAGATGGACTTGGCAACGTAGGCTGTAGCCAGACTTGCAACGCCAGAATCAGACTCCTCCTCAGACTCCACCTCAGCCTCCTCAGAAGCAGACTCCTCCTCTGAATCCATTTCCTTGTCGACAAATGCACGTGCCTTGCCAGATGAACTCTTCTTGTGTGATGAAGACTTTGAGGAAGACTTGGAAGAAGACTTTGAGTATTTCTTCTTTTTCTTGTCGTCAGAATCATATTCCTTGCTCTTCTTCTTCTTCTTCTTCTTCTTCTTCTTCTTCTTCTTCTTCTTCTTCTTCTTCTTCTTCTTCTTCTTCTTCTTCTTCTTCTTCTTCTTCTTCTTCTTCTCATTGTCCCACTGTGGACACTCAGAGATGCAGTGACCAGGTTTCTTGCACTTGTGGCATGTTCTCTTCTTGTAGTCATGAGCAGAAGCTTCATCATTCCTTGAGCTGGATCGTGAGGACTTTCTGAAGCCTTTCTTCTTCGTGAATTTCTGGAACTTCTTCACAAGCATAGCAAGCTCCTTTCTAATGTCTTCAGGATCATCAGAATTGCAGTCAGATTCTTCTTCAGATGAGGAAACAACTTTTGCCTTCAAAGCACGAGTTCGCCCATAGTTGGGACCATAGATGTCTCTTTTCTCAGAAAGCTAAAACTCATGTGTGTTGAGACTTTCAAGTATGTCAGACGGATCGAGTGTCTTGAAGTCAGGGCGTTCTTGAATCATCAGGGCTAGGTTGTCAAACGAGCTGTCAAGTGATCTCAGGAGTGTCTTGACGACTTCATGCTTGGTGATCTCAGTAGCGCCGAGAGCTTGAAGCTCATTTGTGATGTCAGTGAGTCGATCAAACGTGAGCTGAACATTCTCATTGTCGTTTCTCTTGAAGCGGTTGAAGAGGTTGCGAAGGACACTGATTCTTTGATCTCTCTGGGTTGAGACGCCTTCGTTGACCTTGGAGAGCCAGTCCCAGACTAGCTTGAATGTTTCCAGAGCACTCACACGGCCATACTGTCCTTTGGTCAGATGACCACAGATGATATTCTTGGCAGTGGAATCCAGTTGAACGAACTTCTTGACATTAGCAACGGTGACACCTTCACCATCCTTGGGGACGCCATTCTTGACGACATACCAGAGGTCGACATCAATGGCTTCCAGATGCATGCGCATCTTATTCTTCCAGTAGGGATATTCAATTCCATCGAAGACTGGGCACGCAGCGGAGACTTTGATTATCCCTGCAGTCGACATAGCTAAAACTCCAGGTGGTTAAACCGAATCACACAGAACAAGGGAGTACCTTGCTCTGATACCAATTGGAAGTGCTAGTGATCGACTAGAGGGGGGTGAATAGGCGATTTTTATGAAAGTCTTCAAAACATGGAAGTTTTGAAGACAGACGATAGAAATGAACCTATTAACATGCAGCGGAAGGAAGACTACACTAGCCAAGCCATAGTCAAGTATTCAATGAAGTGAAAGCACAAGCCTAATAGCAGCTAGGCAGTATGGATCAGGATGGAAGATAGTATGAAGCCAATCAGAACAAGCAGTCATACAGTGAAGACAAATAGATAATGCAAATAGGCAATGACTTCACAAGGACCAATATGCAAATAAAGAAATGGGAAGGATAAAACCAGTGGCTCGTTGAAGACAATGATTTGTTGGACCAGTTCCAGTTGCTATGACAACTTTACGTCTGGTTAGGGAGGCTGAGATTCAACTCAAAAGACCGCGTCTTCACCTTATTCCCCTTGAGCTAAGGACACCCAGTCCTCGCCCAATTACTCTGGAAAGTCTTCAAGGTAGACTTCCAAACCTTCACAGACTTCATTCACCGGCGATCCACAATGACTCTTGGATGCTCAGAACGCGACGCCTAACCGGCTGGAGGATTCACAGTCCTCAAGTGTAATAAGTCTTCAGATCACACAGATAGGAAGACTTCAGTGATGCCTAACACTCTTTGGCTCTGGGTGTTTAGGGCTTTGTCCTCGCAAGGATTTCTCTCTCAAAGGCTTCGAGGTGGGTTGCTCTCAAACGACAAAAGCCATGCACTAACTCTGAGCAACCAACCAATTTATGGTGTAGGGGGTGGGCTATTTATAGCCACTAGGCAACCCGACCTGGTTTGTCCGAAATGACCCTGGGTCACTGATATGTCTCCAACGTATCTATAATTTTTGATTGCTCCATGCTATATTATCTACTGTTTTAGACATTATTGGGCTTTATTATCCACTTTTATATTATTTTTGGGACTAACCTATTAACCGGAGGCTCAGCCCAGAATTGTTGTTTTTTGCCTGTTTTAGGGTTTCGAAGAAAAGTAATATCAAACGGAGTCCAAATGGATGAAACCTTCGGAAACGTGATTTTCTCATCGGATAAGATCCAAGAGACTTGGACCCTCCATTAAGAAAGCCACGAGGTGGTCACGAGGGTGGAGGGCGCGCCCCCTGCCTCTTGGGCCCCTCGAAGCTCCACCGACGTACTTCTTCCTCCTATATATATCCACGTACCCACAAATGATCGGGGACGGAGCCAAAAACCTAATTCTACCGTCGCAACTTTCTATATCCATGAGATCCCATCTTGGGGCCTGTTCCGGAGCTCCGCCGGAGGGGGCATTGATCATGGAGGGCTTCTACATCATCATCCAAGCCCCTCCGATGAATTGTGAGTAGTTTACTTCAGACCTACAGGTCCATAGTTAGTAGCTAGATGGCTTCTTCTCTCTTTTTGGATCTCAATACAAAGTTCTCCCCCTCTCTCGTGGAGATCTATTCGATGTAATCTTCTTTTTGCGGTGTATTTGTTGAGACTGATGAATTGTGGGTTTATGATCAAGTCTATCTATGAATAATATTTGAATCTTCTCTAAATTCTTTTATGTATGATTGGTTATCTTTGCAAGTCTCTTCGAATTATCAGTTTGGTTTGGCCTACTAGATTGGTTGTTCTTGCCATGGGAGAAGTGCTTAGCTTTGGGTTCGATCTTGCGGTGTCCTTTCCTAGTGACAGAAGGGGCAGCAAGGCAGGTATTGTATTGTTGACATCGAGGATAACAAGATGGGGTTTTTATCATATTGCATGAAACTATCCCTCTACATCATGTCATCTTGCTTAAGGCGTTACTCTGTTTTTAACTTAATACTCTAGATGCATGCTGGATAGTGGTCGATGAGTGGAGTAATAGTAGTAGATGCAGAATCGTTTCAGTCTACTTGTCTCGGACGTGATGCCTATATACATGATCATACCTAGATATTCTCATAACTATGCTCAATTCTGTCAATTGCTCAACAGTAATTTGTTCACCCACCGTAGAATACTTATGTTCTTGAGAGAAGCCACTAGTGAAACCTGTTGGGGATCGTAGCAGAAATTAAAAAAAATTCTATGCATCACCAAGATCAATCTATGGAGTATTCTAGCAACGAGGGGAATAGGAGTGCATCTACATACCCTTGTAGATCGCGAGCGGAAGCGTTCAAGTGAACGGGGATGATGGAGTCGTACTCGCCGTGATCCAAATCACCGATGACCAAGTGCCGAACGGACAGCACCTTCGCGTTCAACACACGTACGGTTGGGAAGACGTCTCCTCCTTCTTGATCCAGCAAGGGGGAAGGAGAGGTTGATGAAGATCCAGCAGCACGACGGCGTGGTGGTGGATGCGGCAGGATCCCGGCAGGGCTTCGCCAAGCACAAGCGGGGAGGAGAGGTGTTACGGAGGGAGAGGGAGGCGCCAAGAGCAAGGTGCGGCTGCCCTCCCTCCCTTCCACTATATATAGGGGCTAGGGGGGGCGCATGCCCCCTTGGAGATCCCATCTAAAGGGGGGGGCGGCCCCCTTAGGGTTTCCAACCAGGGGGGCGCATGCCCCCTCGGGGGGCAACGACCCCCTAGGGTTTCCAACCCTAGGCGCCTTGGGCCCTTGGGTGGGGCGCACCAGCCCATCAGGGGCTGGTTCCCACGCCACTTCAGCCCATGGGGCCCTCCGGGATAGGTGGCCCCATCCGGTGGACCCCCGGGACCCTTCCGGTGGTCTCGGTACAATACCGGTAACCCCCGAAACCTTCCCGCTGGCCGAAACTGGACTTCCTATATATAAATCTTTACCTCCGGACCATTCCGGAACTCCTCGTGACGTCCGGGATCTCATCCGGGACTCCGAACAACTTTCAGGTTACTGCATACTAATATCTCTACAACCCTAGCGTCACCGAACCTTAAGTGTGTAGACCCTACGGGTTCGGGAGACACGCAAACATGACCGAGACGCCTCTCCAGTCAATAACCAACAGCGGGATCTGGATACCCGTGTTGGCTCCCACATGCTCCTTGATGATCTCATCGAATGAACCACGATGTCGAGGACTTAATCAATCCCGTATTCAATTCCCTTTGTCAATCGGTACGTTACTTGCCCGAGACTCGATCGTCGGTATCCCAATACCTTGTTCAATCTTGTTACCGGCAAGTCACTTTACTCGTACCGTAATGCATGATCCCGCGATCAACCACTTGATCACATTGAGCTCATTTTGATGATGCATTACCGAGTGGGCCCAGAGATACCTCTCCGTCATACGGAGTGACAAATCCCAGTCTCGATTCGTGCCAACCCAACAGACACTTTCGGAGATACCTGTAATGTACCTTTATAATCACCCATTTACGTTGTGACGTTTGGCACACCCAAGGTACTTCTACGGTATCCGGGAGTTGCACAATCTCATGGTCTAAGGAAATGATACTTGACATTCAGAAAAGCTACAGCAAACAAACTACACGATCTTTGAGCTAAGCTTAGGATTGGGTCTTGTCCATCACATCATTCTCCTAATGATGTGATCCCGTTATCAATGACATCTAATGTCGATAGTCAGGAAACCATGACTATCCTTTGATCAACGAGCTAGTCAACTAGAGGCTCACTAGGGACGTGTTGTGGTCTATGTATTCACACATGTATTACGATTTCCGGATAACACAATTATAGCATGAACAATAGACAATTATCATGAACAAAGAAATATAATAATAACCATTTTATTATTGCCTCTAGGGTATATTTCCAACAGTCTCCCACTTGCACCAGAGTCAATATTCTATTTACATTGTGATGAATCGAACACCCATGCAGTTCTGGTGTTGATCATGTTTTTCTCTAGGGAGAGGTTTAGTCAACAGATCTGCTACATTCAGGTCCGTATATACTTTACAAATTTCTATGTCTCCATTTTGAACACTTTCACGAATGGAGTTGAAGCGATGCTTGATATGCCTGGTCTTCCTGTGAAACCTGGGCTCCTTGGCAAGGGCAATAGCTCCAGTGTTGTCACAGAAGAGAGTCATCGGGCCCGACGCATTGGGTATGACTCCTAGGTCGGTAATGAACTCCTTCACCCAGACTGCTTCTTGTGCTGCCTCCGAGGCTGCCATGTACTCCGCTTCACATGTAGATCCCGCCACAACGCTTTGCTTGCAACTGCACTAGCTTACTGCCCCACCATTCAAAATATACACATATCCGGTTTGTGACTTAGAGTCATCCAGATCTGTGTCGAAGCTAGCATCGACGTAACCCTTTACGACGAGCTCTTCGTCACCTCCATAAACGAGAAACATATCCTTAGTCCTCTTCAGGTACTTCAGGATATTCTTGACCGCTGTCCAGTGTTCCATGTCGGGATTACTTTGGTACCTTCCTACCAAACTTACGGCAAGGTTTACATCAGGTCTGGTACACAGCATGGCATACATAATAGACCCTATGGCCGAGGCATAGGGGATGACACTCATCTTTTCTCTATCTTCTGCCGTGGTCGGGCATTGAGCCATGCTCAATCTCGTACCTTGCAATACAGGCAAGAACCCCTTCTTTGACTGATCCATTTTGAACTTCTTCAATATCTTGTCAAGGTACGTACTCTGTGAAAGACCAATGAGGCGTCTCGATCTATCTCTATAGATCTTGATGCCTAATATATAAGCAGCTTCTCCAAGGTCCTTCATTGAAAAACACTTCTTCAAGTAGGCCTTTATGCTTTCCAAGAATTCTATATCATTTCCCATCAACAGTATGTCATCCACATACAATATGAGAAATGCTACAGAGCTCCCACTCACTTTCTTGTAAATGCAAGCTTCTCCATAAGTCTGCATAAACCCAAACGCTTTGATCATCTCATCAAAGCGAATGTTCCAACTGCGAGATGCTTGCACCAGCCCATAGATTGAGCGTTGGAGCTTGCACACCTTGTTAGCATTCTTAGGATCGACAAAACCTTCCGGCTGCATCATATACAATTCTTCCTTAAGAAAGCCGTTAAGGAATGCTGTTTTGACGTCCATTTGCCATATCTCATAATCATAGAATGCGGCAATTGCTAACATGATTCAGACGGACTTCAGCTTCGCTACGGGCGAGAAAGTCTCATCGTAGTCAACCCCTTGAACTTGTTGATAACCCTTAGAGACAAGTCGAGCCTTATAGATGGTCACATTACCATCCGCGTCTGTCTTCTTCTTAAAGATCCATTTATTTTCTATGGCTCGCCGATCTTCGGGCAAGTCAGTCAAAGTCCATACTTTGTTTTCATACATGGATCCTATCTCGGATTTCATGGCTTCCAGCCATTTGTCGGAATCCGGGCCCGCCATCGCTTCTTCATAGTTCGAAGGTTCACCGTTGTCTAACAACATGATTTCCAAGACAGGGTTGCCGTACCACTCTGGTGCGGAACGTGTCCTTGTGGACCTACGAAGTTCAGTAGGAGCTTGATCCGAAGTATCTTGACCATCATCATTAACTTCCTCTCTAATCGGTGCAGGCACCACAGGAACATTTTCCTGAGCTGCGCTACTCTCTGCTTCAAGAGGCAGTACTTCATCAAGCTCTACTTTCCTCCCACTTACTTCTTTCGAGAGAAACTCCTTCTCTAGAAAGGATCCATTCTTGGCAACGAAGATCTTGCCTTCGGATCTGAGGTAGAAGGTATACCCAATGGTTTCCTTAGGGTATCCTATGAAGACGCATTTTCCGACTTGGGTTCGACCTTTTCAGGTTGAAGTTTCTTGACATAAGCATTGCATCCCCAAACTTTTAGAAACGACAGCTTAGGTTTCTTCCCAAACCATAATTCATACGGTGTCGTCTCAACGGATTTCGACGGAGCCCTATTTAAAGTGAATGCGGCAGTCTCTAAAGCATAGCCCCAAAATGATAGCGGTAAATCGGTAAGAGACATCATAGATTGCACCATATCTAATAGAGTGCGATTACGACGTTCGGACACACCATTACGCTAAGGTGTTCCAGGCGGTGTTAGTTGTGAAACTATTCCACATTTTCTTAAGTGTGTGCCAAATTCGTGACTCAAGTATTCTCCCCCACGATCTGATCGCAAGAACTTGATTTTCCTGTCACGTTGATTCTCAACCTCACTCTGAAATTCCTTGAACTTTTCAAAGGTCTCAGACTTGTGTTTCATTAAGTAGACATACCCATATCTACTCAAGTCATCAGTGAGGGTGAGAACATAACGATAGCCACCGCGAGCCTCAACACTCAATGGACCGCACACATCAGTATGTATGATTTCCAATAAGTTGGTTGCTCGCTCCATTGTTCCTGAGAACGGAGTCTTGGTCATTTTACCCATGAGGCATGGTTCGCACGTGTCAAATGATTCGTAATCAAGAGACTCTAAAAGTCCAACTGCATGGAGCTTCTTCATGCGTTTGACACCTATGTGACCAAGGCGGCAGTGCCACAAGTATGTGGGACTATCATTATCAACCTTACATCTTTTGGAATTCACACTATGAATATGTGTAGCATTACGCTCGAGATTCATTAAGAATAAACCATTCACCATCGGAGCATGACCATAAAACATATCTCTCATATAAATAGAACAACCATTATTCTCGGATTTAAATGAGTATCCATCTCGTATTAAACGAGATCCTGATACAATGTTCATGCTCAAAGCTGACACTAAATAACAATTATTGAGGTTTAAAACTAATCCCATAGGTAAATGTAGAGGTAGCGTGCCGACGGCGATCACATCGACCTTGGAACCATTCCCGATGCGCATCGTCACCTCGTCCTTCGCCAGTCTCCGTTTATTCCGCAGCTCCTGCTTTGAGTTACAAATGTGAGCAACCGCACCGGTATCAAATACCCAGGAGCTACTACGAGTACTGGTAAGGTACACATCAATTACATGTATATCACATATACCTTTCGTGATGCTGGCCTTCTTATCCGCTAAGTATTTGGGGCAGTTCCGCTTCCAGTGACCACTTCCCTTGCAATAAAAGCACTCAGTCTCGGGCTTGGGTCCATTCTTTGGCTTCTTCCCGGCAGCTTGCTTACCGGGCGCGGCAACTCCCTTGCCGTCCTTCTTGAAGTTCTTCTTACCCTTGCCTTTCTTGAACTTAGTGGTTTTATTCACCATCAACACTTGATGTTCCTTTTTGCCTTCTACCTCTGTTGATTTCAGCATTGCAAATACTTCAGGAATGGTCTTTTCCATCCCCTGCATATTGAAGTTCATCACAAAGCTCTTGTAGCTCGGTGGAAGCGACTGAAGGATTCTGTCAATGACCGCGTCATCCGGGAGATTAACTCCCAGCTGAGTTAAGCGGTTATGCAACCCAGACATTTTGAGTATGTGCTCGCTGACAGAACTATTTTCCTCCATCTTACAGCTGAAGAACTTGTCGGAGACTTCATATCTCTCGACCCGGGCATGAGCTTGAAAAACCATTTTCAGCTCTTCGAACATCTCATATGCTCCATGTCTCTCAAAACGCTTTTGGAGCCCCGGTTCTAAGCTGTAAAGCATGCCGCACTGAACGAGGGAGTAATCATCAACACGTGTCTGCCAAGCGTTCATAACGTCTTGGTTCTGTGGGATGGGTGCGTCACCTAGCGGTGCTTCTAGGACATAATCTTTCTTGGCAGCTATGAGGATGATCCTCAGGTTCCGGACCCAGTCCGTATAGTTGCTGCCATCGTCTTTCAGCTTGGTTTTCTCTAGGAACGCGTTGAAGTTGAGGACAACGTGGGCCATTTGATCTACAAGACATATTGTAAAGATTTTAGACTAAGTTCATCTAATCAAATTATGAAATGAACTCCCACTCAGATAGACATCCCTCCAGTCATCTAAGTATAGCATGATCCGAGTTAACTAGGCCGTGTCCGATCATCACGTGAGATGGACTAGTCAACATCGGTGAACATCTTCATGTTGATCGTATCTTCTATACGACTCATGCTCGACCTTTCGGTCTTCTGTGTTCCGAGGCCATGTCTGTACATGCTAGGCTCGTCAAGTCAACCTAAGTGTATTGCGTGTGTAAATCTGTCTTACACCCGTTGTATTCGAACGTTAGAATCTATCACACCCGATCATCATGTGGTGCTTCGAAACAACGAACCTTCGCAACGGTGCACAGTTAGGGGGAACACTTTCTTGAAATTATTACGAGGGATCATCTTATTTAAGCTACCGTCGTTCTAAGCAAATAAGATGTAAAACATGATAAACATCACATGCAATCAAATAGTGACATGATATGGCCAATATCATTTGCTCCTTTGATCTCCATCTTCGGGGCTCCATGATCATCGTTGTCACCGGCATGACACCATGATCTCCATCATCATGATCTCCATCATCGTGTCTTCTTGAAGTTGTCTTGTCATCTATTACTTCTACTACTATGGCTAACGGTTTAGCAATAAAGTGAAGTAATTACATGACGTTTATGTTGACACGCAGGTCATAAATAAATAAAGACAACTCCTATGGCTCCTGCCGGTTGTCATACTCATCGACATGCAAGTCGTGATTCCTATTACAAGAACATGATCAATCTCATACATCACATATATCATTCATCATTCATCACAACCTTTGGCCATATCACATCACAAAACACTTGCTACAAAAACAAGTTAGACGTCCTCTAATTGTTGTTGCAAGTTTTTACGTGGCTGCTATAGGTTTCTAGCAAGAACGTTTCTTACCTACGCCAAAACCACAACGTGAATTGCCAATTTCTATTTACCCTTCATAAGGACCCTGTTCATCGAATCCGATCCGACTGAAGTGGGAGAGACAGACACCCGCCAACCACCTTATGCAACTAGTGCATGTCAGTCGGTGGAACCGGTCTCACGTAAGCGTACGTGTAAGGTTGGTCTGGGCCGCTTCATCCCACGATGTCGCCGAATCAGGATAAGACTAGTAACGGCAAGCAAATTGACAATATCGACGCCCACAACTACTTTGTGTTCTACTCGTTTATAGTAACTACGCATAAACCTGGCTCTGATACCACTGTTGGGGATCGTAGCAGAAATTAAAAAAATTCTACGCATCACCAAGATCAATCTATGGAGTATTCTAGCAACGAGGGGAATAGGAGTGCATCTACATACCCTTGTAGATCGCGAGCGGAAGCGTTCAAGTGAACGGGGATGATGGAGCCGTACTCGCCGTGATCCAAATCATCGATGACCAAGTGCTGAACGGACATCACCTCCGCGTTCAACACACATACGGTTGGGAAGACGTCTCCTCCTTCTTGATCCAGCAAGGGGGAAGGAGAGGTTGATGAAGATCCAGCAGCATGACGGCGTGGTGGTGGATGCAGCAGGATCCCGGCAGGGCTTCGCCAAGCACAAGCGGGGAGGAGAGGTGTTACGGAGGGAGAGGGAGGCGCCAAGAGCAAGGTGCGGCTGCCCTCCCTCCCTTCCACTATATATAGGGGCTAGGGGGGCGCATGCCCCCTTGGTGATCCCATCTAAAAGGGGGGGGGCTTAGGGTTTCCAACCAGGGGGCGCATGCCCCCTCAGGGGGCAACGACCCCCTAGGGTTTCCAACCCTAGGCGCCTTGGGCCCTTGGGTGGGGCGCACCAGCCCATCAGGGGCTGGTTCCCACGCCACTTCAGCCCATGGGGCCCTCCGAGATAGGTGCCCCCATCCGGTGGACCCCCGGGACCCTTCCGGTGGTCCCGGTACAATACCGGTAACCCCCGAAACCTTCCCGCTGGCCGAAACTGGACTTCATATATATAAATATTTACCTCCGGACCATTCCGGAACTCCTCGTGACGTCCGGGATCTCATCCGAGACTCCGAACAACTTTAGGGTTACTGCATACTAATATCTCTACAACCCTAGCGTCACCGAACCTTAAGTGTGTAGACCCTACGGGTTCGGGAGACACGCAGACATGATTGAGACGCCTCTCCGGTCAATAACCAACAGCGGGATCTGGATACCCATGTTGGCTCCCACATGCTCCTCGATGATCTCATCGGATGAACCACGATGTCAAGGACTTAATCAATCCCGTATTCAATTCCCTTTGTCAATCGGTACGTTACTTGCCCGAGACTCGATCGTCGGTATCCCAATACCTTGTTCAATCTCGTTACTGGCTAGTCACTTTACTCGTACTGTAATGCATGATCCCGCGATCAACCACTTGATCACATTGAGCTCATTATGATGATGCATTACCGAGTGGGCCCAGAGATACCTCTCCGTCATACGGAGTGACAAATCCCAGTCTCGATTCATGCCAACCCAACAGACACTTTCGGAGATACCTGTAATGTACCTTTATAGTCACCCAGTTACGTTGTGACATTTGGCACACCCAAGGTACTCCTACGGTATCCAGGAGTTGCACAATCTCATGGTCTAAGGAAATGATACTTGACATTCAGAAAAGCTACATCAAACGAACTACACGATCTTTGAGCTAAGCTTAGGATTGGGTCTTGTCCATCACATCATTCTCCTAATGATGTGATCCCGTTATCAATGACATCTAATGTCCATAGTCAGGAAACCATGACTATCCTTTGATCAACGAGCTAGTCAACTAGAGGCTCACTAGGGACGTGTTGTGGTCTATGTATTCACACATGTATTACGATTTCCGGATAACACAATTATAGCATGAACAATAGACAATTATCATGAACAAAGAAATATAATAATAACCATTTTATTATTGCCTCTAGGGCATATTTCCAACAGTCTATGGCCCCCCGGGTCTCTTTCTCATTATATCAATCTCCATCACTTTATTATTGCTTTGCTTTTACTTTACTTTGCTTTTACTTTTTACTTTGCATCTCTATACCAAAAATACCAAAAATATTATTTATCATCTCTATCAGATCTCACTTTCGTAAGTGACCGTGAAGGGATTGACAACCCCTAAGCGCGTTGGTTGCGTTGAGCTATTGTTTTTGTGTAGGTATGAGGGACTCGAGCATAGCCTCCTACTGGATTGATACCTTGGTTCTCAAAAACTGAGGGAAATACTTACGCTACTTTGCTGCATCATCCCTTCCTCTTCGGGGAAATCCAACGCAGTGCTCAAGAGGTAGCAGTCACTAAGAAACTGACACGTGTTCCAACGGTCAGATTTCAAACACACACGACAACTTTACTTGAGCTACAAGCAAAGCTGACTTATCTAGCTCTGGATAAGATTTACTCTCATTGTCTTCGCTCGAAGACATAGGATTTTGGTTAAGCATCACTTCAGTCATTCTGACTGGTTCACTTGGACCCCACTTAATAGTACGGTGGTTCCTATGACTCAACAAAGAAGAAAACGAAACAACGAAACAACTAAGTCTCCATGCTCCATAGTCTTCACACAATGTCTTCTCTTGTCATAGACTTCAATGTGAATACCTTCACATACCACCTTTGTCTTCAATGTCTTCATACATTTTTAGGGGTCATCTCTGGTAGGTAAACCGAATCAGTGAGGGACTACTACCTGTGTTATCCTGCAATTCTCACAAACACATTAGTCCCTCAACCAGGTTTGTCGTCAATACTCCAAAACCAACTAGGGGTGGCACTAGATGCACTTACAATTATGCTGTGGTGTTCCAGGTGGCGTGAGTTGTGAAACTATTCCGCATTTTTTCAAATGAAGACAAAACTCGTAACTCAAATATTCTCCTCCACGATCAGATCGTAGAAACTTTATTTTCTTGTTACGATGATTTTCCACTTCACTTTGAAATTCTTTGAACTTTTCAAATGTTTCAGACTTATGTTTTATTAAGTAGATATACCCATATCTGCTCAAATCATCTGTGAAGGTGAGAAAATAACGATATTCGCCGTGAGCCTCGATGTTCATTAGACCACATACATTAGTATGTATGATTTCCAATAACTCTGTTGCTTGCTCCATTGTTCCGGAGAATGGAGTTTTAGTCATCTTGCCCACGAGGCATGGTTCACAAGTACCAAATGATTCATAATCAAGTGATTCCAGAAGTCCATCAGAATGGAGTTTCTTCATGCGCTTTACACCAATATGGCCTAAACGGCAGTGCCACAAATAAGTTGCACTATCATTATCAACTCTGCAACTTTTGGCTTCAATACTATGAACATGTGTATCACTACTATCAAGATTTCGTAAAAATAGACCACTCATCAAGGGTGCATGACCATAAAAGATATTACTCATATAAATAGAACAACCATTATTCTTTGATTTAAATGAATAACCGTCTCGCATCAAACAAGATCCAGATATAATGTTCATGCTCAACGCTGGCACCAAATAACAATTATTTATGTATAAAACTAATCCCGAAGGTAGATGTAGAGGTAGCGTGCCGACGGCGATCACATCGACTTTGGAACCATTTCCCACCCGCATCGTCACCTCGTCCTTAGCCAATCTTCGCTTAATCCGTAGCCCCTGTTTCGAGTAGCAAATGTTAGCAACTGAACCAGTATCAAATACCCAAGCACTACTGCGAGCATTAGTAAGGTACACATCAGTAACTTGTATATCAAATATACCTTTCACTTTGCCATCCTTCTTCTCCGCCAAATACTTGGGGCAGTTCCGCTTCCAGTGACCAGTCCCTTTGCAGTAGAAGCACTCAGTCTCAGGCTTAGGTCCAAACTTGGGTTTCTTCACTTGAGCAGCAACTGGCTTGTTGTTCTTCTTAAAGTTCCCTTTATTCCCTTTACCCTTTTTCTTGAAACTGGTGGTCTTGTTGACCATCAACACTTGATGCTCCTTCTTGATTTCTACCTCCGCAGCCTTTAGCATTGCGAAGAGCTCAGGAATCGTCTTATCCATCCCTTGCATATTATAGTTCATCACGAAGCTCTTGTAGCTTGGTGGAAGTGATTGAAGAACTCTGTCAATGACACTATTATCAGGGAGATTAACTCCCATCTGAGTCAAGTGGTTGTGGTACCCAGACATTCTGAGTATATGTTCACTGACAGAACTATTCTCCTCCATTTTGCAGCTGTAGAATGATACGTCCATTTTGCATCATGCTTTTATATCGATATTTATTGCATTATGGGCTGTTATTTCACTTTATGTCACAATACTTATGGCTATTCTGTCTTATTTTACAAGGTTTACATAAGGAGGGAGAATGCCGGCAACTGGAATTCTGGGTTGGAAAAGGAGCAAATTTTAGATACCTATTCTGTGCAACTCCAAAAGTCCTGAAACTCCACGGGACATCTTAAAATAAATAAAGAAAAATCCTTGCCAAAGATGAAGCCCAGGGGGCCCACACCCTGCTCACGAGGGTGGGGGGCGCCCCCCCTAGGGCGCGCCCCTACCTCGTGGGCCCCCTGGTGGCTCTCCGACGTCCATCTTCTCCTATATGAAGTCTTTCGATGAGAAAAAAAATAAGAATGAACTTTTCGGGACGAGACTCCGCCGCCACGAGGCGGAACCTTGGCGGAACCAATCTAGAGCTCCGGCAGAGCTATTCTGCCGGGGATACTTCCCTCTGGGAGGGGGAAATCATCACCATCGTCATCACCAACGCTCCTCTCATTGGGAGAGGGCAATCTCCATCAACATCTTCACCAGCACCATCTCATCTCCAAACCCTAGTTCATCTCTTGTATCCAATTCTTGTCTCAAAGTCCGGGATTGGTGCTAGTAGGTTGCTAGTAGTGTTGATTACTCCTTGTAGTTGATGCTAGTTGGTTTATTTGGTGAAAGATCATATGTTCAGATCCTATATGCATATTATTACCCCTCTGATTATGAACATGAATATGCTTTGTGATTAATTACTTTTGTTCCTGAGGACAAGGGAGAAGTCTTGCTATTAGTAGTCATGTGAATTTGGTATTCGTTTGATATTTTGATAAGATGTATGTTGTCTAGCCTCTAGTGGTGTTATGTGAACGTCGACTACATAACACTTCACCATTATTTGGGCCTAGAGGAAGGCATTGGAAAGTAATAAGTAGATGATGGGTTGCTAGAGTGACAGAAGTTTAAACCCTAGTTTATGCGTTGCTTCGTAAGGGGCTGATTTGGATCCATATGTTTCATGCTATGGTTAGGTTTACCTTAATACTTTTGTTGTAGTTGCGGATGCTTGCAATAGAGGTTAATCATAAGTGGGATGCTTGTTCAAGTAAGAACAGCACCCAAGCACCGGTCCACCCACATATCAAATTACCAAAGTATCAAACGCGAATCATATGAATGTGATGAAAACTAGCTTGACGATATTCCCATGTGTCCTCGGGAGCGCTTTTCCTATTATAAGAGTTTGTTCCGGCTTGTCCTTTGCTACAAAAAGGATTGGGCCACCTTGCTGCACTTTATTTACTTTTGTTACTTGTTGCTCGCTACAATTTATCTTATCACAAAACTATCTGTTACCACTTATTTCAGTACTTGCAGAGAATACCTTGCTGAAAACCGCTTATCATTTCCTTCTACTCCTCGTTGGGTTCGACACTCTTACTTATCGAAAGGACTATGATAGATCCCCAATACTTGTGGGTCATCATAGAAATTATTGGAGACTTCATATCTCTCAATCTGGGCATTTGCTTGAAATATTAACTTCAACTCCTGGAACATCTCATATGCTCCGTGACGTTCAAAACATCGTTGAAGTCCCGGTTCTAAGCCGTAAAGCATGGCACACTGAACTATCGAGTAGTCATCAGCTTTGCTCTGCTAGGTGTTCACAACATCTGGCGTTGCTCCTGCAGCGGGTTTGTCACCTAGCGGTGCTTCCACGATGTAATTCTTCTGTGCAGCAATGAGGATAATCCTCAAGTTAGGGACCCAGTCCATGTAGTTGCTACCATTATCTTTCAACTCAGCTTTCTCTAGGAACGCATTAAAATTCAACGGAACAATAGCATGGGCCATCTATCTAGAACAACATAGACATGCAAAATACTATCAGGTACTAAGTTCATGATAAATTAAAGTTCAATTAATCAAATTACTTAAGAACTCCCACTTAGATAGACATCTCTCTAATCATCTAAGTGATCACGTGATCCATATCAACTAAGTCATGTCCGATCATCACGTGAGATGTAGTAGTTTTCAATGGTGAACATCACTATGTTGATCATATTCTACTATATGATTCATGATCGACCTTTCGGTATCAGTGTTTCAAGGCCATATCTGCATATGCTAGGCTCGTCAAGTTTAACCCGAGTATTCTACGTGTGCAAAACTGGCTTGCACCCGTTGTATGTGAACGTAGAGCTTATCACACCCGATCATCACGTGGTGTCTCGGCACGACGAACTGTAGCAATGGTGCATACTCAGGGAGAACACTTATACCTTGAAATTTAGTGAGAGATCATCTTATAATGCTACCGCCGAACTAAGCAAAATAAGATGCATAAAGGATAAACATCACATGCAATCAATATAAATGATATGATATGGCCATCGTCATCTTGTGCCTTTGATCTCCATCTCCAAAGCACCGTCATGATCACCATCGTCACTGGCTTGACACCTTGATCTCCATCGAAGCATCGTTGTCGTCTCGCCAACTATTGCTTCTATGACTATTGCTACCGCTTAGTGATAAAGTAAAGCAATTACATGGCGATTGCATTTCATACAATAAAGCGACAACCATATGGCTCCTGCTAGTTGCCGATAACTGTGTTACAAAACATGATCATCTCATACAATAAAATTTAGCATCATGTCTTGACCATATCACATCACAACATGCCCTGCAAAAACAAGTTAGACGTCCTCTACTTTGTTGTTGCAATTTTTACGTGGCTGCTACGGGCTGAGCAAGAACCGTTCTTACCTACGCATCAAAAATCACAACGCAGTATAGTGATTGCTTTTTGATCTTCAGAAAGAACCCTGTTCATTGAATCCGATTCAACTAAAGTTGGAGAAACTGACACCCACCAGCCACCTGTGTGCGAAGCACGCCAGTAGAACCAGTATCGCGTAACCAACAATACCGCTTCATCCAACAATACTGCTGAACCAAGAATCAACTAGTGACGGCAAGCAATATGTATATACCCATGCCCATGACTCCTTTCTGTTCTACTCGTGCATATAACATCTATGCATAGATCGGCTCGAGTGCCACTGTTGGGGAACACAGTAATTTCAAAAAAATTCCCGCGCAGATGCAAGATCATGGTGATGCATAGCAACGAGAGGGGAGAGTATTGTCTACGTACCCTCGTAGATCCTAAGCGGAAGCGTTATGAAAACGCAGTTGATGTAGTCGTACGTCTTCACGATCGACCGATCCTAGTACCGAAAGTACGGCACCTCCGCGATCTACACACGTTCGGCTCGGTGATGTCCCACGAACACACGATCTAGCAGAGTGTCGAGGGAGAGCTTCGTCAGCACGACGGCGTGATGCCAGTGATGATGATGCTGCTAGAACAGGGCTTCGCCTAAGCACCGCTACGATATGACCGAGGTGGATTATGGTGGAGGGGGGCACCGCACACGGCTAAGAGATCAATGATCAACTTGGATGTCTATGGGGTGCCCCCTCCCCCGTATATAAAGGAGTGGAGGAGGGGGGAGGGATGGCCCTCTATGGCACGCCCTGGAGGAGTCCTACTCCCTTTGGGGAGAGGGAGGAAGGAAAGGGGGGCGCCGCACCCCTTCCTAGTCCAATTCGGACCAGAGGGGGAGGGGGTGATAGAGGCGAGGGTCCTGATCTTTTGATGAGATGAAAACTATCGATTTGGTGGAGACGACTTTCACGATCCGACTACAAACGTGCACGACGTTGCGCCTTAGCAATCGCTAAACCAATCTCCTGAGGTTACTGACGATGCCGGAAGCACGGTCAGCCTGACCACGAAGGTCTATTCCTGCAAGCAATCGAAGAACGAGCAAGAATATGATAAAGCAATCTGAATATTGCGAATATATATAAAGTATTGATAATGGTGGGGATCCGTAAGAGGTCTTGGTCTGGTCGCTGGACACAAACGAAGTACACGAAGTTGCAATGACTAACTTTTAACTAAACAAATCCCAAGGAGAAAGCTACTAGATGGATATACTTACATAGGAGTGATAACCCACAAGTATAGGGGATCGCAACAGCTTCGAGGGTAGAGTATTCAACCCAAATTTATTGATTCGACACAAGGGGAGCCAAAGAATATTCTCAAGTATTAGCAGTTGAGTTGTCAATTCAACCACACCTGGAAACTTAGTATCTGCAGCAAAGTGTTTAGTAGCAAAGTAATATGATAGTGGTGGTAGCGGCAACAAAAGTAAAGACAACAAAAGTAATGTTTTTGGTATTTTGTAGTGATTGTAACAGTAGCAGTGGGAAAGTAAATAAGCGAGAACCAGTATATGGAAAACTCGTAGGCACCAGATCAGTGATGGATAATTATGCCGGATGCGGTTCATCATGTAACAATCATAACATAGGGTGACACAGAACTAGCTCCAATTCATCAATGTAATGTAGGCATGTATTCCGTATATAGTCATACGTGCTTATGGAAAAGAACTCGCATGACATCTTTTGTCCTACCCTCCCGTGGCAGCGGGGTCCTATTGGAAACTAAGGGATATTAAGGCCTCCTTTTAATAGAGAACCGGAACAAAGCATTAGCACATAGTGAATACATGAACTCCTCAAACTATGGTCATCACCGGGAGTGGTCCCGATTATTGTCACTTCGGGGTTGCCGGATCATAACACATAATAGGTGACTATAGACTTGAAAGATAGGATCAAGAACTCACATATATTCATGAAAACATAATAGGTCCAGATCTGAAATCATGGCACTCGGGCCCTAGTGACAAGCATTAAGCATAGCAAAGTCATAGCAACATCAATCTCACAACATAATGGATACTAGGGATCAAACCCTAACAAAACTAACTCGATTACATGATAAATCTCATCCAACCCATCACCGTCCAGCAAGCCTACGATGCAATTACTCATGCACGGCGGTGAGCATCATGAAATTGGTGATGGAGGGTGGTTGATGATGACGACGGCGACGAATCCCCCTCTCCGGAGCCCCGAACGGACTCCAGATCAGCCCTCCCGAGAGGTTTTAGGGCTTGGCGGCGGCTCCGTATCGTAAAACACATGTTTTCTTCTCTATGATTTTTTCTCATCAAAACTCAATATATGGAGGTGGAGTTGGAGTCGGAGACGCAACAGGGGGCCCACGAGGTAGGGGCGCGCCCTAGGGGGGTGCACCCCCCACCCTCGTGAGAAGGGTGTGGGCCCCCTGGTCTTCATCTTTGGCGAGGATTTTTTTATTGTTTTTTCTAAAGTGTTCCGTGGAGTTTCAGGTCATTCCGAGAATATTTGTTTTCTGCACATAAAACAACACCATGGTAATTCTGCTGAAAACAGCGTCAGTCCGGGTTAGTTCCATTGAAATCATACAAGTTAGAGTCCAAAACAAGGGCAAAAGTGTTTGGAAAAGTAGATACGATGGAGACGTATCAACTCCCCCAAGATTAAACCCTTGCTTGTCCTCAAGCAATTCAGTTGACAAACTGAAAGAAAGAAAAACTTATACAAACTCTGTTTTCTCTTGTTGTTGTAACTATGTCAAGCCAGCATTCAAGTTTTCAGCATAGATCATAACTAACCACATTTGCAATAATTCTCAGGTCTCATCATTACTCATATTAATAGCATAGTCAACTAGCAAGTCATAATAATAAATCTCAGATGACAACACTTTCTCAAAACAATCATAATATGATATAACAAGATGGTATCTCGCTAGCCCTTTCTGAGACTGCAAAACATAAATGCAGAGCACCTTTAAAGATCAAGGACTGACTAGACATTGTAATTCATGGTAAAAGAGATCCAATCATAGTCATACCCAATATAAATTAATAGTGATGAATGCAAATGACAGCTGTGCTCTCCAGCTAGTGCTTTTTAATAAGAGGGTGATGACTCAACATAAAAGTAAATGGATAGGCCCTTCGCAGAGGGAAGCAGGGATTTGTAGAGGTTCCAGAGCTCGATTTTGACATAGGGATAAATTGTATTTTGAGCGGTATACTTTCATTGTCAACGTAACAACTAAGAGATGGCGATATCTTCCATGCTAAACACATTATAGGCGGTTCCCAAACAGAATGGTAAAGTTTATACTCCCCCTCCACCAACAAGCATCAATCCATGGCTTGCTCGAAACAACGAGTGCCTCCAACATACATCAGGTCCCAGGGGGAGTTTTGTTTGCAATTAATTTTGATTTAGTTTGCATAAAGCATGGGACTGGGCATCCCGGTGACCAGCCATTTTCTCGTGAGTGAGGAGCGGAGTCCACTCCTCTTTGAGAATAACCCGCCTAACATGGAAGATAAGGACATCCTTTGTTGATACATGAGATATTTGAGCATACAAAACAGAATGTTTATTTGAAGGTTTAGAGTTTGGCACATACAAATTTACTTGAAACGGCAGGTAGATACCGCATATAGGAAGGTATGGTGGACTCATCTGGAATAACTTTGGGGTTTAAGGGATTGGATGCACAAGCAGTATTCCCGCTTAGTACAGGTGAGGGCTAGCAAAAGACTGGGAAGCGACCAACTAGAGAGCGACAACAGCCATGTGCATGCATTAAAATTAATAAACATTGGATGCAAGCATAAGTAGGATATAATCCACCATGAACATAAATATCGTGAAGGCTATGTTGATTTTGTTTCAACTACATGCGTGAACATGTGCCAAGTCAAGTCATTCAAAAGAGGATACCACCCCATCATACCACATCATAACCATCTTAATAGCATGTTGGCACACAAGGTAAATCATTATAACTCATAGCTAATCAAGCATGGCACAAGCAACTCTGATCTCTAATTGTCATTGAAAACATGTTTATTCATAATAAGCTAAATCAAGAACGCGGGACTCATCATATTTACAAAAACAAAAGAGGTCGAGTTCATACCAGTTTTTCTCATCTCAATCAGTCCATCATATACCATCATAATTGCCTTTCACTTGCACGACCGAACAGTGTGAATAATAATAAGAGTGCACGTGCATTGGACTAAGCTGGAATCTGCGAGCATTCAATAAACAAGAGAAGACAAGGCAATATGGGCTCTTGGTTAAATCAACAATAATGCATATAAGAGCCACTTCAACAATTTAATTATGGTCTTCTCCTACTGACCCCCAAATAGAAGAAAAGAAATAAAACTATTTACATGGGAAAGCTCCCAACAAGCAAAAGAAGAACGGGAAATATTTTAGGTTTTCTTTTTAATTATTACTACTACAGCAGAAAAATAAACTACTACTAATTTTTTTGGTTTTTCTTAAGGTCTAACAAACACACAAGAAGAAAGCAGGAAAAAGAAAATAAACTAGCATGGATATTACAGTGAAAAGTATGAGCACTGACATCTAGCAATGAGTGTGTGTGAACATAAATGTAATGTCAGTGAGAAATACGTACTCCCCCAAGCTTAGGCTTTTGGCATAAGTTGGTCTATGGCCACGGCTGGCCTGGCGGATATCCATAATAATAGTTGTTGGGGTCGTACTATGATGAGGAAGGATAGTTGGGGTCATATTGATGTGCAGCGGTTATCGCCTGCTGAGCTGCAGCGTGGAGTTGGGCTGCCTCCGCTCTCCTCTCGTACTCTTTTGCCTCCTCTCTGGTAATAACATATCTTCCTTTTGTCTGTGAATCAAAGAAGGCAGGAGCAAGGAGAGTAATACGGAAAACACGTCGTTTATCAAAAATTAAGCGATATAAGAGAGGTGATTCAGGCCTCTCGACAAACTGGTGCGAAGCCATAGAGTTATAATCTAAATATGTAGGAGGCAACTCCATATCACCCTCACGAATGTCTATTTCAAGAAAATGAGCTAAGCGGGTTGCATAAATTCCTCCAAAGAAATCTCCATTATGTCTATTATGATGCAACCTACGAGCTACAATGGCTCCCATATGATAAGATTGGTCTCCTAACACAGCACTCCTAAGAATGCTGAGATCAGGGACACACATGTGACATGCTTCATCCTTAGCATTTATGCATCTACCGATGAAAAGGGCAAAATAATGTATAGCAGGAAAGTGAATGCTCCCTATGGTAGCTTGCGTTATATCTCTGGATTCCCCCACAGTTATACTAGCAAGAAAGTTTCTAAATTCAGATTTAGGGGGATCCCTAATACTGCCCCATGATGGAAGTTCGCAAGCAGAAGTGAAATCCTCTAGGTCCATGGTATAAGATTTGTCATAAAGATCAAACATGACTGAAGGAGAATTACGCGAAGATGAATACTCAAACCTCCTCACAAATGAACTTGTGAGATCATGATACTGGGGGCATTTGTTAGCCTCAAAATCCTCAAGACCGGCATTGCGCAAATATGATTTGAATTCTTCTTTAATTCCCGCACGGTCCATAAAATTTTCCGACGGCCATTCGCAAGGCCGTACTGGAGCGTCTCTTGGTGGATCCTCGTCAGCATCGCGCATAGCAATTCTGGGTCCTTGCTTCTTAGCGGAACCACCTTGGAACATCTTCCTAAACATATTGTTTTTCTCTGGAAAATTCTGAAACTTTTAGTAACTTCAAAATAAAAGTAAACCAAATTCAATAAAACTGATAGCAACTACTCCTACAAGTGCCTAGAGCCTATATCAAGCATTAGAACTACTTGGAACCATATAAATTTGACATGCAAGCTCAAGAACATGGTCACCTATGCAACACAAATTTGCAAAGAATAAAGCACTGGAACAAAAACTAATTGGACCAATGGAGGAGTCACATACCAAGGAACAATCTCCCCAAGCAGTTTTGCGAGGGGTGCTTTGAGCAAGGAGATCGAAAATCGCAGCAAAAGTGGCTGGAACTCGTGCTTGAGTTGGTTTTTCGGGTTTGTGTGAGATAGAGGAAGAAGATGGGTGCTGGGATAAGTGGAGGAGGGCCACCGTGGGCCCACGAGGCAGGGGGCGCGCCCTATAGGGGGGGCGCCCACCACCCTCGTGGCCAGGTGGCAGCTCCTCCCGCGGTAATTTTTGCACAGTAAATCCTCAAATATTCCCAAAAAAATCATATTAAATTGGCATGGCATTCTGAGGACTTTTATTTTAGGGATATTTTTATATTGCACAGATAAGTCAGGAAACAGACAGAAAATACTATTTTTACTTTATTTAATATAAATAACAGAAAATATAGAGAGGGTACAGAAGTTTGTGCTTCTAGTTTCATCCATCTCATGCTCATCAAAAAGAATCCACTAACAAGGTTGATCAAGTCTTGTTAACAAACTCATTCCGATAATCATGAAACCGGAGAAATTTCGAATAACACGAAGTTACCTCAACGGGGATATGCACATCCCCAATAATAAGAATATCATATTTCTTCTTGACAGTAGGAAGAGGAAATTCAAAACCTCCAAATATAATCAATGGAATTTTTCCAATAGAGTTGATACTATGAACTTGAGGTTGTTTCCTCGGAAAGTGTACCGTATGCTCATTACCATTAACATGAAAAGTGACATTGCCTTTGTTGCAATCAATAACAGCCCCTGAAGTATTAACAAAAGGTCTTCCAAGAATAATACACATACTATCATCCTCGGGAATATCAAGTATAACAAAGTCCGTTAAAATAGTAACGTTTGCAACCACAACAGGCACATCCTCACAGATACCGACAGGTATAGCGGTTGATTTATCAGTCATTTGCAAAGATATTTCAGTAGGTGTCAGCTTATTCAAGTCAAGTCTACGATATAAAGAGAGAGGCATGACACTAACACCGGCTCCAAGATCACATAAAAGCAGTTTTAATATAATTTCTTTTAATGGAGCAAGGTATAGTAGGTACTCCGGGGTCTCCAAGTTTCTTTGGTATTCCACCCATAAAAGTATAATTAGCAAGCATGGTGGAAATTTCAGCTTCCGGTATCATTCTTTTATTAGTAATGATATCCTTCATATATTTAGCATAAGGATTCGTTTTGAGCACATCAGTTAATCTCATACGCAAAAAGATAGGCCTAATCATTTCAGCAAAGCGCTCAAAATCCTCATCATCCTTTTTCTTGGATGGTTTCGAAGGAAAAGGCATGGGTTTCTGGACCCAAGGTTCCCTTTCTTTACCATGTTTCCTAGCAACAAAGTCTCTTTTATCATAACGTTGATTATTTGATTGTGGGTTATCAAGATCAACAGCAGGTTCAATTTCTACATCATTATCATTACTAGGTTGAGCATCATCATGAACATCATCATTAATATTTTTACTAGGTTCATGTTCATTACCAGATTGTGTTTCAGCATCAGACATAGATATATCATTTGGATTATCAGGTGGTTCAGCAATAGGTTCACTAGAAGTTTGCACAGTTCTATCATTTTTCTTCTTCTTCATTTTAGAAGAACTAGGAACATCAATTTTATTTCTTTGAGAATCTTGCTCGATTCTCTTAGGGTGGCCTTCAGGATACAAAGGTTCCTGAGTCATTCTACCAGTTCTAGTAGCCACTCTAACAGCATAATCATTTTTCTTTCTATTCATTTCATCAAGCACTTCTTTTTGAGCCTTAAGTACTTGTTCTACTTGAGTGGTAACCATAGAAGCATGTTTGCTAACAAGTTTAAGTTCACCTTTAATATTAGCCATATAATCACCCAAGCGTCTAATCATATAAGCATTTTCTTTTAATTGTCTACCAAAATAAGCATTGAAGTCATCTTGCTTATACATAAAGTTATCAAACTCATCCAAGCATCGACTAGCAATTTTAGTAGGAGGGACTTCAGCTTTATCATATCTATAGAGAGAATTTACCTTTACTACCTGTGTCGGGATATTGGGATCAGGAGGTTCTTCAGTAAATAAATAATCGAGATCATAGGTTTCTTCAACAGGCGATGAATTAAGACCGTGTATTTCTTCAATAGGAGGTAAATTCTTGACGTCTTCAGCTTTAATACCTTTTTCTTTCATAGATTTCTTTGCCTCTTGCATATCTTCGGGACTGAGAAATAAAACACCTCTCTTCTTCGGAGTTGGTTTAGGAATAGGCTCAGTAATTGGAGCAGGACATGGCTCAGGAGCTGGCTCATGAGCTGCCCAATTATTTTCATTTGTCAACATATTATTCAATAGAATTTCAGCTTCATCCGGTGTTCTTTCCCTGAAAAGAGAACCAGCACAACTATCCAGGTAATCTTTGGAAGCATCGGCTAGTCCATTATAAAAGATATCAAGTATTTCAGGTTTCTTAAGAGGATGATCAGGCAAAGCATTAAGTAACTTGAGAAGCCTCCCCCAAGCTTGTGGGAGACTCTCTTCTTTAATTTGCACGAAATTGTATATTTCCCTCAAAGCAGCTTGTTTCTTATGAGCAGGGAAATATTTAGCAGAGAAGTAATAAATCATATCCTAGGGACTACGCACACAACCAGGATCAAGAGAATTAAACCATATCTTAGCATCACCCTTTAATGAGAACGGAAATATTTTGAGTATATAGAGGTAACGCGATCTCTCATCATTAGTGAATAGGGCAGCTATATCATTTAACTTAGTAAGATGTGCCACAACAGTTTCAGATTCATAGCCATAAAATAGATCAGATTCAACCAAAGTAATTATATCAGGATCAACAGAGAATTCATAATCTTTATCAGAAACACATATAGGTGAAGTAGCAAAAGCAGGGTCGGGTTTCATTCTATCTCTAAGTGATTCTTTGTTCCATTTAATTAATAACCTCTTAAGCTCATATCTATCTTTGCAAGCAGAAATAGCGGCAGAAGATTCCATATCAAAAAGATAACCTTCAGGAATAACAGGCATATTTTCATCATCACTATCATCATCGTATTAAGATTCAACAATTTCTTTTTCTCTAGCCCTAGCAATTTGTTCATCAAGAAATTCACTAAGGGGCACAGTAGTATCATGCATAGCAGAAGTGGCATCATCAATAATGTGCGACATATCAGAACGAATAGCAGAAGCAGATGTAGGTGTCGCAAACTTACTCATAACAGAAGGTGAATCAAGTGCAGAGCTAGATGGCAGTTCCTCACCTCCCCTCGTAGTTGAGGGATAGATCTTGGTTTTTGGATCTCTCAAGTTCTTCATAGTGATAAGCAGATATAAATCCCAAGTGACTCAAAAATAGAGCTATGCTCCTCGGCAACGGCGCCAGAAAAAGGTCTTGATAACCCACAAGTATAGGGGATCGCAACAGCTTTCAAGGGTAGAGTATTCAACCCAAATTTATTGATTTGACACAAGGGGAGCCAAAGAATATTCTCAAGTATTAGCAGCTGAGTTGTCAATTCAACCACACCTGGAAACTTAGTATCTGCAGCAAAGTGTTTAGTAGCAAAGTAATATGATAGTGGTGGTAGCGGCAACAAAAGTAAAGACAACAAAAGTAATGTTTTTGGTATTTTGTAGTGATTGTAACAGTAGCAGCGGGAAAGTAAATAAGCGAGAACCAGTATATGGAAAACTCGTAGGCACCGGATCAGTGATGGATAATTATGCCGGATGCGGTTCATCATGTAACAATCATAACATAGGGTGACACAGAACTAGCTCCAATTCATCAATGTAATGTAGGCATGTATTCCATATATAGTCATACGTGCTTATGGAAAAGAACTCGCATGACATCTTTTGTCCTACCCTCCCGTGGCAGTGGGGTCCTATTGGAAACTAAGGGATATTAAGGCCTCCTTTTAATAGAGAACTGGAACAAAGCATTAGCACATAGTGAATACATGAACTCCTCAAACTATGGTCATCACCGGGAGTGGTCCCGATTATTGTCACTTCGGGGTTGCTGGATCATAACACATAATAGGTGACTATAGACTTGCAAGATAGGATCAAGAACTCACATATATTCATGAAAACATAATAGGTTCAGATCTGAAATCATGGCACTCGGGCCCTAGTGACAAGCATTAACCATAGCAAAGTCATAGCAACATCAATCTCAGAACATAATGGACACTAGGGATCAAACCCTAACAAAACTAACTCAATTACATGATAGATCCCATCCAACCCATCACCGTCCAGCAAGCCTACGATGCAATTACTCATGCACGGCGGTGAGCATCATGAAATTGGTGATGGAGGATGGTTGATGATGACGACGGCGACAAATCCCCCTCTCCGGAGCCCCGAACGGACTCCAGATCAGCCCTCCCGAGAGGTTTTAGGGCTTGGCGGCGGCTCCATGTCGTAAAACGCGATGATTTCTTCTCTCTGATTTTTTTCTCATCGAAACTCAATATATGGAGGTGGAATTGGAGTCGGAGACGCAACAGGGGGCCCACGAGGTAGGGGGCGTGCCCTAGGGGGGGCCCACCCTCGTGAGAAGGGTGTGGGCCCCCTGGTCTTCATCTTTGGTGAGGATTTTTTATTGTTTTTTCTAAGATGTTCCGTGGAGTTTTAGGTCATTCCGAGAATATTTGTTTTCTGCACATAAAACAACACCATGGTAATTCTGCTGAAAACAGCGTCAGTCCGGGTTAGTTCCATTCAAATCATACAAGTTAGAGTCCAAAACAAGGGCAAAAGTGTTTGGAAAAGTAGATATGATGGAGACGTATCAAGGAGCAATGGGTCGCGGCCAAGGAGGTGGGAGGACGTCCCAAGGCAGCCTAAAACTAACCCTAGGTCGTACAAGGCTCATGGGCCCAAGTGGAGGTGATGCAACAGCTTTGGACTTGTTGTTTGACTCGGACTCTGCTGTAGAGTCAGATTGTTTCGTCGATATCTCAATGCTCCGGACGAATTTGAAGGTGAATCCAATTGGGTTGGAAAGAGCACCAAATCTACTTTTCAACAAAAAAAGAATCACCCAATTCGGAGTCCGTATGAAAAAGTTGTTGGCGTTTTGAGTCAGGTATGTCTGTGCAGACCAAATCTGAATCCAAAACGTGAGAGACTTGGACTCTATCTTCTCTTGGCCTAAAATTGACGTGGGAGAACTTTTTGAACAGAACCTAAACTTCTCCTTTTCCCTTATTTTCATATGGGGATTGTACAAATGTCCCATACACATGCAATTAGACAAAACACAAAAGTGTATGCAGTATTTTTGTTCTGGATAACATAAATAGATTATTGAATAGTTTGCACTAGAAATCACCTGACAAATATGCATGTATGCAATATTTTTGGTCGTATCCAAGGTAGTTATGTCCTCATCATCCTCCTCTTCTTGAAAACAAAGCCGTACTCGCCGTTGCTTAATCTGAAATGTGGCTAACAAAAGAGACAAGGTCTACATGTTGTATATGTATATGTCATCCATTTTTACTTCCCTTGATTTTTGCACATATGACACATGTATACATGAGTAACTTTCATAGTTCATAAAATCTAAAGCCAAAAAATTATCACAAGAATTAGAAGGCATGAAAATATTGCAACTCAGTTTGCACATATAAGTGAAGCTCTTATTCATTTCAAAAGATTGACAATGTTCATCATTAAACCATCCTAACATTGGTGAATAAACCTTAGTTGCATCAAATTTACATGCTACAACATCCTTAAATAAGCAAACATGCAATAAGTCACTGGACACACACTACAAAAAAAAGACACATCCGTGACATTTTGGGCTGAACGAATTTTTTTTCTGTCATACATATGACACTTCTATGATGATAATTGTGACAAAACCCGGTATCATCATAGATGTGGTGGGCTCCTACTTCTATGACAAAAAATCATGATAGAAAATGGGCTTTTCGTCCTGGGCGGGCCGGAGAAGCAGTTGCATGACATTCTTTGGGCCATCCATGACGGAAAAAACCATGGTAGAAGCGAGGGCGAGGAAAATTTCGGGGAATTCCCGGTTACGGTGGGAGGTCGGGGGCCGAGCGATGCGCATTTCTCTCGTACACGTACGCGCGTGTGTGTGAGGCGTTGGCTCTAACTAAACCCGAGCGAGGCGTTGGGCTCTAACTGAACCCGAGCGATTGCACTACAGGCTACGCGTTACTGAACCCGACCGATCGATCGATGGCTGTTAACTGAACCCGATCGAGCGATTCCTTCGCTACTGCTGCTAACTGAAGCCGATTGATTGGATGAATAGTGAGCGTTGCGAGGGGGGGGGGGTGGATGAACAGTGAGCGGTGGCGTTGCCTCTGGATGAACAGGACCCCGTGGTGTGATGGAGGGCTGGATGAACAGTAGACGATGGAGGGGTGCCCGTGGAGGGGTGGTTGAACAGGACCCCGTGGTGTGGAGGGCTGGATAAACATTAGACGGTGGAGGGGTTCCCGTGGAGGGGTGGTTGAACAGTAGCCGGTGGAGTAGCGCGCGGTGGAGGCTGGATGAACAGGAGCCCGTGGAGGCTAGAGGAGGTCGACGGTAGCCCATGGAGGCTAGAGGAGGTCGACGGTGGAGATGAACAGTATCCCGTGGAGTCCCGTTTTGCGGTACGCCACACCCCTCCCGATGAACAAGACCCCGTTTCGACTGTAGGAGGTCCGTTTCATCCGTTTTGCGGTACGCCACACCCCTCCCGATCAACAGGACCCCCGTTTCGACCGTAGGAGGTCCGTTTCCTCCGTTTTGCATTACGCCACACCCCTCCCGATCAACAGGACCCCCATTTCGACCGCAGGAGGTTCGTTTCCTCCGTTTTGCGGTACGCCAGACCCCTCCCAATCAACAGGACCCTGTTCTGAACGTAGGAGGTCTGTTTCTTTCGTTGTGCGGTACGCCAAGCCTCGTTTCCATCGCCTGTTCTGTCCAAGCCCTCCTGATGAACACCACCACGCATTCCGTTCCGACCCAGCCGATTGGCTCCCACATGTTCCGTTGCCTCCTGATGAACACGACGCATTCCGTTGCCTCCCCATGAACATGACGATGTTGTTTCTCCATTCCGACCCAGCCATGTACACGAGCCCTGGCCGTACGTATGCGCGAGTAGGCGTTCGAGACCCCGCCCGTATGTACACATACGTGGTCATATTTTCTTTCTTGCACCCTGACCGCTGTACGTACGTGTACATGCTACATCCGCGCCTCTACTACGACACGTACACACCTCTACTACGACACGTGCGCGCCTCTACATCCACCAATACATATGTATGTACACGTTCGCGACCAGAATGACAACGCTACGTACGCTTCGACCAAGTGGGTCCCGACTATTAGGCACTTCCTTGCCTGCGAAGATATAGCTGGTGGGTCCCAGCAGTCAGGGGGGCGAATCGTTTTTTTGCCCGGACGCACTTCCTTGCGTGCGAAGATGTAGCTGGTGGGTCCCAGCAGTCAGGGGGAAACGTTTTTTTTCACGAAATACGGTGGCCCGTCCGGTGGGTCCCAGCTGTCAGGTGGAGGAATCATTATTTTCCACGTAATAAGGAGGCACTTCCTTGCTGCGGCCGTGGACCCAGCTGTCAGCCTCTCCACGTACAGTCCACGTCCGATGGAAGTCATTCCTTGACCATGTTGACCACGCCCCGCCGAGAGCACCAGTGCGGTGGACGACGGCGAGGCCTAGGAAGGGGACGCCGGGGAGCCGGGGAAGACGCGGCAGCGGAAGCCCGCGCGGAGAGGAGTATGAGGGTTCACTGGTTTGGCTGCGGTGTGAGGCTGCCGTCGCCGCAGGGCCTGGCCAGCGGTGGGAATAGTAGGGGGCGGTGAGGCCTCTGCGGCAGCACAGCCGGCCACGGGAGGCAGGAGCATGCGGCACGACCGGCGCTGCTTTTGGCGGCTGGAGCAAGAAGACCAGAGGTTGAAGAAGCACTACGGCCGTTGGATGGACATCGTACGGTCATTGGAGCTAGAATCGTTCATATTGACTAAATTTGACAAAGGCCCCCGTCCCAGTCAACTTAGTAGGCCCACAAGTCAGCCTCCCACCATGGTAGGTCCCAGCTAGCAGGGGGAGTATTCATTTTTTTGTGCGTAATAAGGAGGCACTTTCGGTGGGTCCAAGCTGACAGCGAGGGGAACGTTTTTTTCGCGAAATACGCTGGCCCGTCCGGTGGGTCCTAGCAGTCAGGGGGAATGTTTTTTTCGCGAAATAACGGCCCGTCCGATGGGTCCCTGCTGTCAGGTGGAGGAATAATTATTTTGTGCATAATAAGGAGGCACTTCCTTGTGGCCGCCTGGACCTAGCTGTCAGCCTCTCCACGTACAGTACTCTTCCGATGGAAGTCGGTCATTGACCACGCCGCGCCGAGAGCGCCAGGGCGGTGGTCTGGACGACGGCGAGGCCTAGGAAGGGGACGACGCGGAGCCGGGGAACACGCAGGAGTGGAAGCCCGCGCGGAGAGTAGTACGAGGGTTCACTAGTTCGACTGCGGTGTGAGGCTGCCGTCGCCGCAGAATAACAGGGGGTGTGGGTGAGTAGAGGGATGGTCTGGCCAGCAGTGGGAGTAGTACGGGGCGGTGAGGCCTCTGCGGCATCACAGCCGGCCACGGGAGGCAGGAGCACGTGACACGACCAGCGCTGCTTTGGGCGGCTGGAGCAAGAAGACCAGAGGTTGAAGAAGCACTACGGCCGTTGGATGGACATCGTACGATCACTGCAACTAGAATCGTTTATATTGACTAAGTTGACAAAGCCATTGGTACGCGTCAACTTAGTAGGCCCACAACTCGGATTTGGTAGAGAAAATATAGCCCATTTGCGATTTGTAAGAATGTACATCCCATTTTTTAATTCTAATGGAATTTACTACAACCCATTTACAATTTGTTAAAAGTACAGCCCAACTTCTAGCTAGGACAACGATTAATAATTTCAAACAACCGCTCAAAACAGAATTCAAAAAAAATTCCCACATTTTGATGGGATCCGAAATATTTTTATCCGAAATTTCTAGTCAGGTTAAATATAATTTCAAAATAAAGTTGTATTACATTAAAATCCAACGAAATATTGCGCGCGCAACAAGTAATGAAATTAAAAATTTCAAATTCCAAAAATAATATATTTTTCAAACTAATTACGTGTTTGGTGCATAGTAACTATCCAGTTATTATAATTACATCCCATTTATTATTTCTTAAAGTCCATTTTCTTGTTAAGCCTAATGCATACCTCCTAGGAAAGTTTGCAGCTCAGCGGGGCGAAGAATAACAAGTTGACCCGGATATTGTGTACAACTGTCGGCCCAGTTGCATTGCTGATGTTGTAAAAAAAGGCCTGTGTAGTACAATACAACCTAACATGGTTACTCGGCCCACATTCAGCGACGCCGGAAAGGCCCAAACAAGGCTTCTCTACAACTTTTTGAAGTCACTGAGCTCAATTAATAACTTAAGAAAAAAGTTAGATTACAGTGGAACCTAATTAAAAGCTGTCATGAGCAAATAAATAATTCAACGGGTCCCACTTGTGTGTGTGCACGCGCGCGCGTGTGTGTGTGTGAGAGAGAGAGATAGAGAGAGAGACCCATCGGTCGATGCTCGTAAATACATCTTTCAGCCATATGCATTGCCGATGCTCAGTAAAAACTTATATAGTTGACACAATCATATAGAACATCATAGCACACTGAACTTGCATACAAAAATTTCACGCAGGCGGCGCAATCAGGATGGAAGCAGTGGATCGCTACGGGAAGGGCTATGTTGAAACCAACGAAGTCGTACATAACGGTTCATCGTCTTTATCAATGACGGTCAATATCTTGAATGTTGTGCAAAGAAAACAGACAGACAACACAATAAGTTCTGCTAGCACATTAAGTTGACGTACAACCCTTTCTAAAAATAGTTCAGGTACAAAATTAGAACAGGTCACAATCAAATGTACTGGCATATCAGTGCTTCACACCCATAGCTCGGATTTAACTAGTATATGACAAGATTCAGTTGTTACCTCAAATTAGAGCACATCCAGGCAGCCAGCCCTGCCTCTTCTCCCAAAGAAGCAGTGGCCTCCGCCGCGCGATGGAGTAGGCCCTGTGCCATCCATCGTTCCGAGCAACACGGGGAAAGTCTGAGGTTGACTCCTGTAATGGACGTCGTCGACGGACCCTGGCACCAGCGGTGGCAGTAGGACTTCGATTGATGGATTGACCACTTCTTCGAAATGCACGAACACTCGATACAGGTACATCCCTAACGTGGTCCACGGCGGCCTTGGTGGCGACGAATAGTACAACCCTGGTTCCTGCACCGGTATCTCAACACCAATCACCTTCGGTATGGTGGACGGCTTCTTCATCCATGCCATAACCGTCAGAGCCCAGCTGTCTGGAGGAACAAACATACTTACGAGCTCACCTCCAAGGTCGTTGATAAGCTCGTTCATGGACTCGCTGTTCCAAGCACGTCGAGGCATACCGTGGAAGGTAAGCTTTGTTAAAAACTCAACCTCAGAGGGCACCGAGCCCCATCCTGGGTGCCATCGATCAAAGCTCACCAGCGCGCCATCGCAGAACAAACGCCGGGAAGATTCGAACACACGACTACAGTCGAAAGTTGTCCGGAACCTAACGAAGAAATCAGCCGGTGGCGGACAGACTTCGACGCGCGAATATGCTGTCGGCGTGGAAGCGCACAAAAACACCGGTGGCGCCCACATGTCGGCCGAAGAGTCCTTATTCTTTCTTTTTTGGAGAGCCCGGCCTTTTTTTCAGGATCTTTTGAGAGCCCGACCTGAGAGTCATAATTGACCTGTTTGGCATTGCGTTACTACTCGGCCCATATTCAACGACACCTCACTGGCCCAAACAAGTGTACATCATCGAAAAGACACTGAGCTCAAATTATATAACTTTAAAAAAGGAGATATACTCTGAACACTGGAGAATGGTGATGCCCTCATTTAGCCCACCAGTTCGAGACAATAAACAGTTCGAAACAACGATATATACAACATTCAAACACTTACTAGTGACTACTACTGACATAAACAACAAGACATGATAGTTCATAAGAAGTCTTGCTACACCACCAAAACCCACCCATTTGCAGCGCTCAGACTCTCGTGATCCAGACGAGAATGACATTCTAAATAGAAGCAACTATTACATAGTAAGAGTGACATAGACGAGGATGACAAAATGACAAGGAATATGCATAACAAAAGAAAGAACTACCCATCCAGAACCAGCAGCAAAGACAACAAAGTCATTCGAAGAGATGATCCAACACCATCATAATTTGCAGCCCTGCTTCAGCGACCAGTGATCCGGAGACACCAGTACTCCACCCTTTCGATGCAACAGCCCAATTACCTATCAACCTGAAGGCTTGAACCACATCACTGCCTGTCGTAATTGAGACATCCAACGATCAAAGTTAATCCGGATGCCTTTGTCATTCTCACCTTCTTTTGGTTGTAGGCTGTATCGTTGACAATCAGGGGAGTTTTCTCCCGAACTCCTAGAGCTCGCCGTGGAGACACAGTTTTCCATAGCAAACAGAGCCTCTCTGCCATCAAGGTCCTTGCCAACGGTGATCTCCTGGTTAATCGGATAATTGAGTCCGAGAAACAGAGAGTGTGAACCAAGGTTGTTTACCCGCCTCTGTTGACACACGAGCACGTCACGTGTACCCTCGACGCCGGGGGTGATGCACCGCAGCTCACGTCGAAGGAGACCCGGCCGACAGCGTGATACGCAAGACACTCGACGGGCGCTTTTGCAGACCCGAAAACCCCACACCCCCGGGAGGGACCCCGTCAGGGAGTGCGGCGGCTATGGGCTGCCCTAGGTCGATTCGCTCGCCCCTAGAGCCTCGGAATTCGCAGGTCTCAAACACGAAGAACAGCGAAGAACAAGATAGAAAAACGGTGGAGAGATAAAACGTATATGAAAAAGTAGTATATTGATTTGTTCGATTGTGTGTTGTTCAATCGGCCGTCACCCCCAACATATATAAGAGGCGGCTGGACTTCCCGTACAAGCAAAGGATTTATCTAGGCTTTCCTTACAAGAAAATTACATCAATTCACGTCCTAGAATCCTAGTTCTGGTCCCACTCGGATTCAGCCCGAATCTGGTCCAATCTTCTGTCTTGCTCCTTGCGTGGGCTGTGGAATCTGCATATGACTTCCGATGGAGACGGTTCAAATATCAATTATGTGTGCTTCGACGAGGCCAACAATCCGTATGTTGATCACTTTTCCAAATAAGGCCATCTTGAATACTCCACGGGGTCATCTCTAATTTCGAGTCGGACTCGTTCATGTAGCTGACTGGACCATCCGACTCTTGCAGCGTCTCTGCAGGTCGTATACTACGTTGGATGATGATGACTCCAAAAGCAAAGTGGACCGTTTCGACATTACGAACAACTCCTGTGTTGAAAACTTCTTCATCCGAAGCCATCTAGATAAGTATTTGAGCCCATCTTCAGCATCTGGTCGGATTGGCCTCGACAGTTTCTACTGTTCACGGCAGCAAGCTTTCCCGGCAAGGTTACTGTTCACGGCGGCAAGCTTTCCCCGGCAGGTTACTGTTCACGGCAGCAAGCTCTCCCCCGGCACTGTTCACGGCGGCAAGCTTTCCCCGGCAAGGTTACTGTTCATGGCGGCAAGCTTTCCCCGGCAAGGTTACTGTTCACGGCGGCAAGCTTTCCCCGGCAAGGTTACTGTTCACGGCGGCAAGCTTTCCCCGGCAAGGTTACTGTTCACGGCGGCAAGCTTTCCCCGGCAAGGTTTTTTGAGGCAGTAAACGAGCTCGGATGAAAAAACTTTCGTGTTGAACGTTTTCCGATCCGAGGCCATCTTCTGGGCCAAAACACTCATGCATTACATCAGACACTTGCCAAGACATGTTTGGTCTTCCGCGTCATATTTCGCCTCTTGACAGGCCTGCATCCAGATAGCTCTAACTTTTGCATACGAACTCGGATTGAGATGATTTTTATATCAAAATCGACCGATTCGACGAGACGAAGACAATTCATGTAGAGCATTCCTTCATCCGAGATTGTCCTGGAGGCGTACTTGACCAAAAAGCACTCAGAACCTAAACATGACAATCTGAGTGTAGTTTTGGTCCTTGATATGATGCCTAATGATTATGGTCCAAACATCAAAGTTGTTCCACTTCGCAATGTGAAATTTCTCATTTAGAATATTTTGTCATTTGAGGCCATCTCCATTGCATTCTGCATTGTGCCAAAATCAGTTGTCAACACAGGCCCCCCTGTTTTTCGGCAAAGCTTGCATGCCGAAAAATAATTTGCACCATGTTTGTTCTAAGGACGATGTCAACACTCCATCGGCCATCTATTCTTCTCAGGGCGATAATTATGTATCGGCCATGTTTGTGCTAAGGGCGATAATCGTATATAGACCATTGCCTACTTAGGCTTCCTGCCACACACTCGGGTGGTACTTCTTCAAATATTTGCCATTGAGAGCTCGAGGTAAAAATGCTCCCTGTATTGATTCCACCAAATATGAATTTCCGGGAACAACTCTTGTAATCCTAGAAGGACCTTCCCAACTTGGAGACCACTTCCCGAATTTTCTATCTCTTGAACCAATCGGTAGAATCACTTTCCAGACAAGATCACCAACTTGAAATTTCTTCAACTTGACTTTCTTATTGTAAGCCCTTGCCACCCTCAACTTATCTCTCTCTATGGCATTCAAAGCAGCCAAACTTTTATCAGCAACCTCATCAATGTTGTCCATCATCAAGTTATAGAAGTCTATTGCCGATAAATCATTTTGTTTGGCTATTCTCAAAGCATTCAAATTTACTTCCACTGGTAAAACAGCCTCCTGACCATATACTAGCTCATATGGAGTCACTCTCGTAGCACCATGCCTTGAGATTCTATGTGCCCATAATGCCTCAGACAACAAGTCATGCCATCTCCTTGGATTATCCTCAATCTTCTTCTTGATGAGCTTGATTAAAATTTTATTGCTAGACTCAGCTTGTCCATTAGCTTGGGCATAATATGGGGAGGAATTGAGCAACTTTATGTTATAAGATTTGGCAAACTCTCTGACTTGGTGTGACATAAAAGATGAACCTTGATCTGTAGTTAACGTTTGAGGAATACCGAATCTATGAATAATGTGCTCAGTTATGAATTTAATTACCTCCGTATGCGTCATGTTCTTGAGAGGTACTGCTTCAGACCACTTAGTGAAATAATCAGTCGCCACCAATAGGATGCAACATAGCAGCGGGAGCCAATTGAATATCACCAAATTTTTGACAAGCTTCGAACCCTTTATAATAACTGAAGCAATCATTAATCATGGTCGGCAATAAAACCTAGCACGTCGTAATAACCATTTCATCTTGGGAGCCGACTGGTGAGTACCACAAATGCCTTCATGTACCTCTCCCATAGCAACTCTTGCTTCGTCCTCATCCAAGCACTTTAAAAGAACATCATCAACTGTTCGGCGATAAAGATCATCATCCCTCATAGTATATTTAAAAGCCATACGCCGAACAGCCCTGTCCACCCTTTCACTCGGATTACGCAAGTAAGCAACAATGGGCTTCCTCCAGTCGGAATTGTCACCTGCACTAGATTTTTTGTTAATGACCGAATTAGTGGGTTCTGGTTCGGCCTCTTCTATACTGGCAAGACAAGCCATCGGATTTTGAGAAATATGAAACATGCCATGATCAACATGGTATCCAGATGCTTGTTGTGCCAACTCATTTGCTTTCCAGTTGTCATGTCTAGATATATGTGCAATGCTAAAACAATCCAAAATAGAGATTATATCTAGACATTTATCAAGATAAACATTAAGTGATTCGTCCAAACACTAAAAGACTTTGGATATTTGCTGTACCACTAGTAACGAATCACCATAAGCCTCAATATGTGTAACACCTATAGCAAGTAACATCTCTAGGCCGAATAACAATGCTTCATATTTGGCTTGATTGTTTGTGCAAAAATATTCTAAGCGGCATGAGGCTTCAAAAACAGCACCATGAGGAGATATATAAACAATACCAACACCTTGGCCATTGCTACAAATTGACCCATCAAAGTATAATCTCCATGGTACTAATGAAATAAGGTTCATATCAACATCATGCTTGTCATTAATCCGATGTTCAACAATGAAATTAGCAACAATTTGGCCTTTCATGGACTTGAGAGATTCATAAGCCAAATCATATTCAATCAAAGCATAAGCCCACTTGCCAATTCTACCACTAAGAATTGGCCTATGCAACATGTATTTAATGACATTGGTTTGACAAGCTACTACACAAGCACTCGGCACTAAATAATGTCTCAGTTTTGTGCAAGCATAATATAAGCATAGACATAATTTCTCAACAAATGTATACCTTGTCTCTGCGTCCAATAAGCGGCGGCTCAAATAAGTGATGGCATGCTCTTTTCCTTCGGTCTCTTGAGTTAGAACAGCACCAATAACTTCTTCCTCTGCTGCAATGTAAAGTCTGAAGGGTTCCCTATGCTTGGGTGCTCTCATCACCGGAGGAGTGCACAAATAATTCTTGATCATATCAAATGCTTCTTGCTGTTTTGCCCCCCAAGTGAAATCAGCATCATCCTTTAACCGAAGGATAGGAGTAAATGCATCAACTTTCCCTGACAGATTAGCTATGAACCTTCTCAAATAATTGACCTTGCCAAGGAACTTTTGCGTATCTCTCTTGCATGTTGGAGCCTCCACTTTCTGTATAGCCTCTATCTTTTTGGGATCAATCTCTATGCCATCTTCATGAATAATGAAACCCAAAAACTTGCCAGCTGACACGCCAAAAGCACACTTCAAAGGATTCATCTTCAATCCATACTTTTTCATTATTTCAAAAGCTAAACGCAAATCGGCCAAGTGAGATTCAAAAGCATCCGATTTGACAACAATATCATCAATATAAACTTCAAGTATGATACCGAGTAAATCATGGAAAATCAAATTCATAGCCCTGTGATATGTGGCTCCAGCATTTTTTAATCCGAATGTCATCATTGTCCACTCGAATAAACCAACGAAACCAGGGCATCGAAAAGCAGTCTTGTACATGTCCTCTTCGGCCATAAAAATTTGATTGTATCCGGCATTACCATCTAGAAAGCTAATAACCTTATGCCCAGAAGCATCATTAATAAGCATATTGGCTATTGGCATAGGATACTCATCTTTGGGTGTAGCCCTATTCAAATCTCTGAAATCAATGCACACCCTCAACTTGCCGGATCCTTTCTTCTCCACTAGGACAATGTTAGAAATCCACTCGGCGTACCTGCAAGGTCGAATGAAATTAGCTTCAAGCAGTCGACCGATCTCTTCCTTGATCCGGTCATATGTTTTCGGATTAAATTTTCTGGCCGACTGTTTATAAGGTCTAAAACCGGCCTTTATAGGCAACCGATGCTCCACTAGCTCTCGGCTTAACCCTGGCATCTCATGATATTCCCATGCAAAGCAACAAACATATTCTTTCAATAGCTCGATTAACTTAGCTTTACAATCGGCTTTCAAGTTTTTGTTTATAAATGTCGGTCGAGTGACTGAACCATCTCCAATATCTACCTCTTCTAATGGATCGGCCGACGTAAAACCTTGTCCAAGTTTATCCATGTCATCCAACTCCTCTATAGACTCATACATATCGTTCTCGCTGGACCGATATTTCACAAGACGTTTTTGTAACCACACAGAGCTAGAATCCATTTAAACATATCATACCTTGGAGCCGATTGCATTCAGTCGGCTTTAAAGAGACGGGCACAAAACCATTCTTGGTTGCGCTGAGAAAATCAAACTCTGATAAGTCACGTCCCGTCAAGCAAGTAGCATTGGGATGTTGCCAATCCACCGATGCATCGGTCAAAGCAACACAGGCCGAGTTATCCCATGAATGACTTCCACTTCATCATCAACCCACTGAATCAAAAACTGGTGCATAGTGGATGGCATGCACTGGTTTGCATGAACCCAATCACGGCCTAGTATGACGTTGTAGTTACCTTGCACCTCAGCGACAAAGAATGCAGTAGCCAAAGTTTTGCTTCCGACTGTAAGCTCCACATAGATCACACCTTTGGCTTCAGTTTTCTCTTTGCCTTCAAACCCGTTAAGCACCATATTGGTCTTGATCAATTCTTCATCAGGCAAACCCAATTTCTTGAAGACCGAATAGGGCATAAGGTTTACCACAGCACCACCATCAACAAGCATCCGAGTGAGCGGCGACCCATTGATATGACCTCTGAGATATAATGGTTTCAGATGCGTTACTGGTTCTTTCGGCTTCTCGAATATCGCGTTTTTAGGGCCAAAATCCAGCTGAGCCACCTCCCCTTCCTCATCTACAGCACGAAACTCAGCAGGCAAGTAATACACCATATTGATATCCATACCTTCATGAACCGGTGTAGACTCATAGTCTAACATATCAGCCTTCTCCTCAAGTGCATCCACCGATTCAGAAATTTGTCCAAGTGAAGAGGAAGCAATAGGTAACGTAGACGATGCAATGATTGCGTCGTCCTTTTTTGGTAGTGTAGGTGCTGCTGTGATAGGCGTAGAGGCCACTGTATCTCGTATTTGTTTGGGCCTCCACACTTGTTTTGTAGGTACCATAGGCCGAGTGTCATTGAACAACTTATCCCTTTGCTTCTCAGCCCCTTGTTCTGCCATCTCTTGGCTCCTTAACCTCTGTAGTTTCCTCTTCTGTGTCTTTGTTAGCCCTGGAGGACACCACTTTGGCTGAGTGTATTTAGGGTCTCTCGTTTTTACTCGGCTGGCGCTTGCTTCATGGTCATTAGCCGAGTGCTTTGGCGCAATAGAAAGTATCGGCTCAGCCGGTTTGCTATGCACAATTGGCTGCTGTATGGCAAATGTTTTGGTGCCCAAGATAAGTGAGTCGGCATCCGTTTTCTCCTTGCTTTTTTCCAACTCAACTGCTGCAACACTTGGTGACTTAACACGCCATTCTTTTCGACTTTCCAGATGCATGAAATTTCCACTCGGGCGCAGCTTTTTATTCTGATGGAATCCACTCGGATGGATGTCACTCGGATGGAATCCAGTCGGATGGAATCTACTTGGCCACATTTTTTCACTCGGATAGCTTCCACCTGGGTGCATCCTTACACTCGGATAATTTCCACTCGGTCGCATATTTTGACCAGCCGACTGATAGTCACCAATGTTGAGTCGGCCATTATATGAGTAATCAAGTCGATCCCACACAGATTGCCTCTGCTCTTCTAAAAACTGCGCCTTTGGTCCACTCAGTTTTGTATACCGACTGAACATATCAGCTGATGGTGACCTTGGTCGTTTCAGATGAGTCGGTCGATTGAAACTAGAACCGGCCGACTGGTTAGCATACTTGGACAGCAACATATCAAAAGTTGGCTTGATCCGCTTGCGCTGCACTTTAGCTTCATTCTTCTTCCACTTGCCAACTTCTGGACTCTTGGGCTTGACAAATTTAACACGAGTATTTTCTTGCACTTGCGGTTGCCCCCCGAGTGTAGGATTCTTGATGGTGATTTTGATCACTTCCTTGCCATCGGGTTGCTTATCAAGCACAACCTGTCTCCCCAAGACCTTGTTGTCCTCCTTGTCTTTCCTGGGCTCACCGACAATGACATTAGCTTTATTAGCAGATTCGGCTACCTCCGGCCGAATGAGTAGCTTCTTCCCCTCCAAATCCATGGTATTCATTGGAAAAGGCTATTTATCAACTTGCATTTCAGAAAAGTTCAATCGTCCGTCATTAATGGCCGATTGTATCTGTCGTCGAAAAACATTGCAATCGTTAGTAGCATGAGAAAAAGAATTATGATACTTGCAATAAGCGCGCCGTTTCAGCTCTTCAAACGGCGGCAAAGTATGAGTTATTCTAATAATTTTAGCTTGCAGCAAAGCATCAAATATTTTATCACACTTGGCAATGTTAAAAGTAAACTTCATCTCTTCATCACGATTCTTATGAATCGGTTTCAGATCATTGCAAGTAAATGGTTTGGCCTTAGATGGCCAAACAAATTCAGTAGAGAAAATATCACCCTCATCGTCCGAGTGATTACTATCATATTCGATCATATTCATCTTTGGACGATCGGCTTTGTATCTATGCACTTCTTTGAGGTCTTTGCTTCGGCTTTCCTGGGCCAAAGCCCTTTGTAAGACTTGGTTGATATTTAAGAACTCATATCCTTCTAGCTTTTCTCTGATGGGAGTTCTCAAACCACTTAGCACTAGGTCTTCCAAGTCTCTCTCGGTTATCACCAAACTAAAACACCGGTTTTTTGTTTCTCTAAATCTCTTGACGTAATCGGAGACCGATTCATCATGCTTCTGCTTAACCGATGTTAGATGTGACAACTTGAGTTCATTGTCGCAGCTATGAAAGTGATCATGAAACTTTTGCTCTAGCTGCGACCAAACCCGAATGGAACCATGGGGTAAAGAAGAAAACCATGAAAATGCGGTACCAGTTAATGATAAAGGAAATAAACGCACTTTCAATTCGTTCAATGAGCCTGCCTCACCCAATTGTGCTAAATATTGACTAACATGCTCCCATGTGGTTTTTGTGCCTTCTCCATTAAATTTAACAAAATTTGGAATTTTATATCCTGGAGGGCACTGGATGGCATCAAAGTACTCGGGGTACGGCTTTTGGTAAATCCGATTCCGAGGTAACTCAACTCCAAAATTCTCTCGAAGCATCTTAGCCATCTCCTCTCTAAGATTAGCTAGACCATCATCCATAGTGGACGATGACGCTTGTGGCATTGGCATAGGAGGAGTAGGGTTACTAGCTGTAGGTAAGAATTGTGGCATGTATGTCGACCCAAAATTTGGTAGTGGTCGAGTGGTTGTAGGTGTAGGTAGGGTTTGGTTCAGTGCTGCCACCGAGCCTGGCATGCTCATAATAGGGCTGATGGGTGCAGTCACAACCTGATTTGTATGGGTAGGATAATAAGCCATCGGCACAGGAGGCGCCGATGCAATAGGTAAAGCCAGATTAGGGTTTTGCACACTAGCAGCTACACCATCATTACCACTAGATGATTGAGATGTATTCTTCTGAGCATTAGTATTTTCTATGAAAGTTTCATAGACTAGATTGTTACCATCAGCAATACGACTTTCAATCTCAGCCCACTGCTCAGGAGAAAAGGCAGTACTTACAGAGGGTTTAACCTGTTCAGTTTGAAGAGGAGGGAACTTGATTTCTTCAATCGGAGTGACGTTGCCTTGGCGATCTTTCTTGAATTTTGCAAGGAACTCCTGAAGGTCCTTCTCCTCGCGCGCCTTCTTGTACTCCTCATAGACTTGGCGATGATCGGCCGATATCTCATCAAGACTGGGCTTAATGATGTTATCGGCGTCTACCTCAGATGGCTTGGGAAGATCGGTCATGGTGGATGATGATGATTGATCTTCGTCCCCAGCGGAGTCGCCAAAAAGGTGTGTTGACACACGAACACGTCATGTGTACCCTCGACACCGGGGGTGATGCACCGCAGCTCACGTCGAAGGAGACCCGGCCAACAGCGCGATACGCAAGACAGTCGACGGGCGCTTTTGCAGACCCGAAAACCCCACACCCCCGGGAGGGACCCCGTCAGGGAGTGTGGCGGCTATGGGCTGCCCTAGGTCGATTCGCTCGCCCCTAGAGCCTCAGAATTCGCAGCTCTCAAACACGAAGAACAGCGAAGAACGAGATAGAAAAATGGTGGAGAGATAAAACGTATATGAAAAAGTAGTATATTGATTTGTTCGATTGTGTGTTGTTCAATCGGCCGTCACCCCCAACATATATAAGAGGCGGCTGGACTTCCCGTACAAGCGAAGGATTTATCTAGGCTTTCCTTACAAGAAAATTACATCAATTCACGTCCTAGAATCCTAGTTCTGGTCCCACTCGGATTCAGCCCGAATCTGGTCCAATCTTCTGTCTTGCTCCTTGCGTGGGCTGTGGAATCTGCATATGACTTCCAATGGAGACGGTTCAAATATCAATTATGTGTGCTTCGACAAGGCCAACAATCCGTATGTTGATCACTTTCCCAAATAAGGCCATCTTGAATACTCCACGGGGTCATCTCTAATTTCGAGTCGGACTCGTTCATGTAGCTGACTGGACCGTCCGACTCTTGCAGCGTCTCTGCAGGTCGTATACTACGTTGGATGATGATGACTCCAAAAGCAAAGTGGACCGTTTCGACATTACGAACAACTCCTGTGTTGAACACTTCTTCATCCGAAGCCATCTAGATAAGTATTTGAGCCCATCTTCAGCATCTGGTCGGATTGGCCTCGACAGTTTCTACTGTTCACGGCAGCAAGCTTTCCCGGCAAGGTTACTGTTCATGGCGGCAAGCTTTCCCGGCAGGTTACTGTTCACGGCGGCAAGCTCTCCCCCGGCACTGTTCATGGCGGCAAGCTTTCCCCGGCAAGGTTACTGTTCATGGCGGCAAGCTTTCCCCGGCAAGGTTACTGTTCACGGCGGCAAGCTTTCCCCGGCAAGGTTACTGTTCACGGCGGCAAGCTTTCCCCGGCAAGGTTACTGTTCACGGCGGCAAGCTTTCCCCGGCAAGGTTACTGTTCACGGCGGCAACCTTTCCCCGGCAAGGTTTTTTGAGGCAGTAAACGGCCTCGGATAAAAAAAAACTTTCGTGTTGAACATTTTCCGATCCGAGGCCATCTTCTGGGCCAAAACACTCACGCATTACATCAGACACTTGCCAAGACATGTCTGGTCTTCCGCGTCATATTTCGCCTCTTGACAGGCCTGCATCCAGATAGCTCTAACTTTTGCATACGAACTCGGATTGAGACGATTTTTATATCAAAATCGACCGATTCGACGAGACGAAGACAATTCATGTAGAGCATTCCTTCATCCGAGATTGTCCTGGAGGCTTACTTGACCAAAAAGCACTCAGAACCTAAACATGACAATCTGAGTGTAGTTCTGGTCCTTGATATGATGCCGAATGATTATGGTCCAAACATCAAAGTTGTTCCACTTGGCAATGTGAAATTTCTCATTTAGAATATTTTGTCATTTGAGGCCATCTCCATTGCATTCTACATTGTGCCAAAATCAGGTGTCAACAGCCTCCAACTAAAAAAATCCTAAAGGCCCCAACAAGCTGGTATCCTGCTCATAGACGTAAAAGCCATTGTCCGGATACTCACGTATTACACGGTGCTTGTATAAAGTGGGGTTTTTGCAATATAACTTTTCCGGCTCATGTGTCCGAATGATCATCAGTCTTTTGCCGTCATCTGATCGAGCGAGGAACCAGTTGTGCTTCCCTGTTTTTGGCAAAGGTGGTGTGATTACAAAGGGCAGTAACTGTAGGGACACTGCATCATATCAAAAAGGACAGGCATTGTTAATGTAAGATCAGCATTGTTCAGAGTATGAGTAGGATAATGCAAGAAACAACATTGATATGTCCCTGTTTGAACTGGGAGGAAAATACAGGGAAATGTATACTGGGTTCGAAAATATAGAAGTGCCATGCACGGTTATACTCATGTTATCTCGCAATCAATTCTTCACAGGAAACTACCATGTCATGCATGTTATGTAATCATGTTCTGTCCTCACAAACAAATTCTTCAAGGTAACTAACAGACCATGCATTGTTATATACTCGTGTTCTGTGGGCAAAAATTTTGTGAGGATATTATTCTAGCCATTGATTGTTGAAGGGCGAATATGCGTATGTACACATGGTAAGCATTGCAGGATTTCACTACTTCCAAATATAGAGTTCTCCATATGCACATTTGCTTCCCTAATGTATGGTTAGATGAAACCAACAGTGAGGTGCATGTTTCTACAATATTCTGCAAAACAAGGTCCGTCCAACTGACATAGTAATCTAGATGACTTGGACCGCGATGGTAATACTCTATATAATCCAACGGAGGAAGGATAATCTCATGGGAGGTCTGGAAGTTCACGAGCACCAACTTTTTACCGTCTTCTCTAAAGGAAGCCATCCAGTGGGATTTCATGCCGACCCAGTACATACCTGCCAAGAAGTTTCGTGCGATGGTGATCGGATCGATGTCGAGGGAAATGATGTACGGCGACCCACTACATACCTGCAAAGAAGTTTCGGCTAATGGAGATCGGATTGAAGTCGAGGGGCATCATGCACGCCTCCGTATCATGGTGAGCGAATCTCGCCAGACCAGATAGCAGTAAGCAGGGTGTCTTGAAAAGCTTAGGCCTCGCTTCGACGATGGCCGTGTGCATGTCCCTCGAGCATGCAGCCAGCCGCAGGGCGCTCAACATATCCATACCGAACAACAGAGGTCGAGGATGTCACTGGGGAGATTGCTCCAATCGCGGCTCATATGGATGCTGCACGGTTCGCGTTCAGCCATGGTGGAGTTTGGAAGGGGGCTTGATTTACGGGGGAGAAGGATGTCGGTGCTGGAGCGGCTAGCAAGGTAGTAGTGGTACTGGGGGAGGCGAGTGAGGCGACGGTATGCGGGGGCACAGTGAGATGGAGACGGAGACGGAGATGGAGATGGAGTGGTGCTATGGGAGCGGAGAGGGAGACGAGGCGAGGCGCCAATGTGCTGTACAGCGGTGGTGACAGACTGCACAGTGCACAGGGTGAGGTTGACTTTGGTAACCCGAACACGCCGCCTGGGCTAGTGTCAGGCGCAGGGTGTTGTCACTTCACTGTGAGGACCGGATGAATAGTATTTTGACCATCAAGTGTACCACAGTTGTACTACTACTACTCCTACTAGTAGGAACATGAGTACTCCAGTATTGTATAGCGGAAATAGGTCTCCCGTGCTAGCATGCCTGTTCACTTCATCGTTCAGGTATCATCCATATTGCGAGCAGAACCAAATTCTTGTGCATGCCCAATCAACGCCCTGTCGCGATGCATCCAGTGGTTGTTCTGGTGCATCAAGGACGGCATGCAGATCGTTCCACACTTGAGAAGAGGAAAAATGGAAAGGTAGAACATGGCAGCAGAGGAAGAGAACGTTGGCTAACGAGGCTGGGAGGGGATCGAGCAGGAAGTTAATGCTCCACGCCTAAAGGTTTTGGGAAAACCTGATTTTCATAAGGTGACTTATACTCACCTAAACGGAGGGAGTATTCCTTAACCAAAGAATGTTGTGTCTCCCACTCACGCGCTAAAAAAACTACGACACATTTTTTTATCTGTTTGCATAGGTCCCACCTATCAAGAAGGATGGGCACGTACACGAACAGGTACGACTCATCAGTCTACCCGCATAGCCTTTTCGTTTAGTCTACCTAGCCGTCTAATCAACTGCCTGCACGCCACTTCTCCCATTTACTTCTCCATCGGGAACCAATTCTCCTCAGCTTCTTCACCTCCCCTTCGTATTCATTTGCATCCAAACCCCACTGCGTTCACATTGTTTTAACCTCTTTAAATAATCATCTACTACTTCAGTTAGACTAGCCATCTAATCCTAATTCTCCAAACCATAGCCCTTCGTTCCAGCGGTTCCAAATGGCGAATGAGATCGAGATGCAGGTTTTTAGCGTCCAACATGTCCTCGTCGAAGGCTCGGTGCGCATAGTTGCCACCGTCACCGTCCACCCAAGGGTTGTTCGGCAGTGGATCAACAATGTATCCAACTCCCTCGAAAAGGTAGAGACGAGGGTCATCGGTCTCGAGGCAGAGTACACGGAGCGTGCCCCTGGGAAGATCCAGCGTGCCGCCGTCCTTCAGCTGTGCCACGAAGATGATGTTTTGGTGTACCACATCATACACTCGTCCTCCATACCAGGTGAGCTTCACGATTTCTTGTCTCGGGAGGACGTATACTTCTGTGGGGCAGCCATCGAAGGGGACAAACAGAAGCTGGAGCCGTACAACCTTGATTTGAAAAGCATCGCTGACCTACAAACCAGAATCAAAATTCTTGTAGAAGATTGTGATAAACAAACACCATCCCTATTCAACGTAGCAAATTTTGTGCTTGGTACAAATCTTCAGAAGGGTGACGAGACGGTGGCATTAAGGTCGTATGGATGGGAGAATTATCCCTTGACGTACGAGCGGATAAAATATGCTGCCCTCGATGCCCGTGTGAGCTTCGAGATAGCTGCAAGGTCCAAAGAGCTTGTTGCGAAGCCGTCTCCCACAGAGAATGAGAAGAAGAAGAAGAAGAAGAAGAAGAAGAAGAAGAAGAAGAAGAGGTTGCACCAGCAGGAGGGCATTATGGATGGATGAACTATTTCCTCTCTTGTAAAAAAAATTATTCCCTCTCGGTGTATATTGATATAGATGGACTATTTCGATGGTGTGCATGTCTTTGGAACAGAGTAGTAGCGTGGGTCCGTTTTACTATAAGGAACTATTTATCCGCATATATAGCTTTGTCTGCGACTCCTTCCAGTGATCGGTATGCAGTGCATGTGTTCGTAGACATGACAGCTTGTCCATGGAAGTTCAACTACGACAACCATCACGTTTCATCTCGTGATTCCCACGACGCCTCTCCAACCCACGGCACCACGCCCCCCGACGTGCGCCTCACCCCTCTCGGCGGTGATACGTCTGCAACGTATCTACTTTTCCAAACACTTTTGCCCTTGTTTTGGACTCTAACTTGCATGATTTGAATGGAACTAACCCGAACTGACGATGTTTTCAGCAGAATTACCATGGTGTTATTTATGTGCAGGAGCAAACGTTCCCGGAATGACCTGAAACTTCACTGAGACACTTTTCAGAAAAAAAGAAAAATACCTACCAAAGATGAAGGCCAGGGGGCCCACCATCTTGCCACGAGGGTGGGGGGCGCCCCCCTACCTCGTGGGCCCCCTGTTGCCTCTCTGACTCCAACTCCACCTCCATATATTGAGTTTCGGGGAGAAAAAAATGAGAGAGAAGAAATCATCATGTTTTATGATACGGAGCAGCCGCCAAGCCCTAAAACCTCTCGGGAGGGCTGATCTGGAGTCCGTTCGGGGCTCCGGAGAGGGGAATCCATCGCCAGCGTCATCACCAAACATCCTCCATCACCAATTTCATGACGCTCACCGCCGTGCGTGAGTAATTCCATCGTAGGCTTGCTGGACGGTGATGGGTTGGATGGGATCTATCATGTAATTGAGTTAGTTTTGTTAGGGTTTGATCCCTAGTGTCCACTATGTTCTGAGATTGATGTTGCTATGACTTTGCTATGCTTAATGCTTGTCACTAGGGCCCGAGTGCCATGATTTCAGATCTGAACCTATTATGTTTTCATCAATATATGAGTGTTCTTGATCCTATCTTGCAAGTCTATAGTCACCTATTATGTGTTATGATCTGTTAACCCCGAAGTGACAATAATTGGGATACTTACCGGTGATGACCGTAGTTTGAGGAGTTCATGTATTCACCATGTGTTAATGCTTTGTTCCGGTTCTCTATTAAAAGGAGGCCTTAATATCCCTTAGTTTCCGTAAGGACCCCGCTGCCACGGGAGGGTAGGACAAAAGATGTCATGCAAGTTCTTTTCCATAAGCACGTATGACTATATTCGGAATACATGCCTACATTATATCAATGAACTGGAGCTAGTTCTGTGTCACCCTAGGTTATGACTGTTACATGATGAACCGCATCCGGCATAATTCTCCATCACCGATCCATTGCCTACGAGCTTTCCATATATTGTGCTTCGCTTATTTACTTTTCCGTTGCTATTGCTATCTGTTGGAAATATGCCCTAGAGGCAATAATAAATTAGTTATTATTATATTTCCTTGTTCATGATAATCGTTTATTATCCATGCTATAATTGTATTGATAGGAAACTCAGATACATGTGTGGATACATAGATAACACCATGTCCCTAGTAAGCCTCTAGTTGACTAGCTCGTTGATCAATAGATGGTTACGGTTTCCTGACCATGGACATTGGATGTCGTTGGTAACGGGATCACATCATTAGGAGAATGATGTGATGGACAAGACCCAATCCTAAGCTTAGCTCAAAGATCGTGTAGTTCGTATGCTAAAGCTTTTCTAATGTCAAGTATCATTTCCTTAGACCATGAGATTGTGCAACTCTCGGATACCGTAGGAGTGCTTTGGGTGTGCCAAACGTCACAACGTAACTGGGTGGCTATAAAGGTACATTACAGGTATCTCCGAAAGTGTCTGTTGGGTTGGCACGAATCGAGACTGGGATTTGTCACTCCGTGTAAACGGAGAGGTATCTCTGGGCCCACTCGGTAGGACATCATCATAATGTGCACAATGTGATCAAAGAGTTGATCACGGGATGATGTGTTACGGAACGAGTAAAGAGACTTGCCGGTAACGAGATTGAACAAGGTATCGGGATACCGACGATCGAATCTCGGGCAAGTATCGTACCGCTAGACAAAGGGAATTGTATACGGGATTGATTAAGTCCTTGACATCGTGGTTCATCCGATGAGATCATCGTGGAACATGTGGGAGCCAACATGGGTATCCAGATCCCGCTGTTGGTTATTGACCGGAGAACGTCTCGGTCATGTCTGCATGCTTCCCGAACCCGTAGGGTCTACACACTTAAGGTTCCGTGACGCTAGGGTTATAGAGATATTAGTATGCGGTAACCCGAAATTTGTTCGGAGTCCCGGCTGAGATCCCGGACGTCACGAGGAGTTCCGGAATGGTCCGGAGGTAAAGAATTATATATAGGAAGTGCTATTTCGGCCATCGGGACAAGTTTCGGGGTCACCGGTATTGTACCGGGACCACCGGAAGGGTCCCGGGGGTCCACCGGGTGGGGCCACCTGCCCCGGGGGCCACATGGGCTGTAGGGGGTGCGCCTTGGCCTATATGGGCCAAGGGCACCAGCCCCAAGAGGCCCATGCGCCAAGAGAAGAGGAAAAAGGGAGAGTCCTAAAGGGGGAAGGCACCTCCGAGGTGCCTTGGGGAGGATGGACTCTTCCCCCCCCCTTGGCCGCACCCTTCCTTGGAGGAAGGGGCAAGGGCTGCGCCTCCCCCCTCTCCCTTGGCCCTATATATAGTGGGGAAAAGGAGGAGCAACTCAATCCAAGGCCTGGCGCCTCCCTCTCCCTCCCGTGACACATCTCCCTCCTCCCGCAGCGCTTAGCGAAGCCCTGTTGGAATCCCGCTACTTCCACCACGCCGTCGTGCTGCTGGATCACCATCAACCTCTCCCTCCTCCTTGCTGGATCAAGTCGTGGGAGACGTCTCCGTTCCGTACATGTGTTGAACGCGGAGGTGTCGTCCGTTCGGCGCTAGGATCATCGGTGATTTGAATCACGACGAGTACGACTCCATCAACCCCGTTCTCTTGAACGCTTCCACGCGCGATCTACAAGGGTATGTAGATCCACTCCTCCCTCGTTGCTAGATGACTTCATAGATTGATCTTGGTGAAACGTAGGAAAATTTTGAATTTATGCTACGTTCCCCAACAGTGGCATCATGAGCTAGGTCTATTGCGTAGATTCTATGCATGAGTAGAACACAAAGTAGTTGTGGGCGTTGATTTTGTTCAATATGCTTGCCGTTACTAGTCCAATCTTGATTCGGCGGCATCGTGGGATGAAGCGGCCCGGACCAACCTTACACGTATGCTTACGTGAGACCGGTTCCACCGAAAAACATGCACTAGTTGCATAAGGTGGCTGGCGGGTGTCTGTCTCTCCCACTTTAGTCGGATCGGATTCGATGAAAAGGGTCCTTATGAAGGGTAAATAGCAATTGGCATATCACGTTTTGGTTTTGCGTAGGTAAGAAACGTTCTTGCTAGAAACCCATAGCAGCCACGTAAAACATGCAAACAACAATTAGAGGACGTCTAACTTGTTTTTGCAGGGTATGCTATGTGATGTGATATGGCCAAAAGGATGTGATGAATGATATATGTGATGTATGAGATTGATCATGTTCTTGTAATAGGAATCACGACTTGCATGTCGATGAGTATGACAACCGGCAGGAGCCATAGGAGTTGTCTTTATTTATTTATGACCTGCGTGTCAACATAAACGTCATGTAATTACTTTACTTTATTGCTAACCGTTAGCTGTAGTAGTAGAATTAATAGATGACGTGACAACTTCAAGAAGACACGATGATGGAGATCATGATGATGGAGATCATGGTGTCATGCCGGTGACGATGATGATCATGGAGCCCCGAAGATGGAGATCAAAAGGAGCAATATGATATTGGCCATATCATGTCACTATTTGATTGCATGTGATGTTTATCATGTTTATACATCTTATTTGCTTAGAACGACGGTAGTAAATAAGATGATCCCTTACAACAATTTCAAGAAGTGTTCTCCCCTAACTATGCACCGTTGCTAAAGTTCGTCGTTTCGAAGCACCACGTGATGATCGGGTGTGATAGATCCTTACGTTCACATACAACGGGTGTAAGACAGTTTTACACATGCAAAACACTTAGGGTTAACTTGACGAGCCTAGCATGTACAGACATGGCCTCGGAACACAGAGACCGAAAGGTCGAGCATGAGTCGTATAGAAGATACGATCAACATGAAGATGTTCACCGATGATGACTAGTCCGTCTCACGTGATGATCGGACACGACCTAGTTGACTCGGATCATGTAATCGCTTAGATGACTAGAGGGATGTCTATCTAGTGGGAGTTCATAAGATGAACTTAATTATCCTGAACATAGTCAAAAGGTCTTTGCAAATTATGTCGTAGCTCGCGCTTCAGTTCTACTGTTTAGTTATGTTCCTAGAGAAATTTAGTTGAAAGTTGATAGTAGCAATTATGCGGACTAGGTCCGTAAACTGAGGATTGTCCTCATTGCTTCATAGAAGGCTTATGTCCTTAATGCACCGCTCAGTGTGCTGAACCTCGAACGTTGTATGTGGGTGTTGCGAACATCTGACATACACATTTTGATAACTACGTGATAGTTCAGTTAAACGGTTTAGAATTGAGGCACCGAAGACGGTTTTTGAAACGTCGCGAAACATATGAGATGTTTCGAGGACTGAAATTGGGATTTCAGGCTCGTGCCCACGTCAAGAGGTATAAGACCTCCGACGATTTTCTTAGCCTGCAAACTAAGGAGAAAAGCTCAATTGTTGTGCTTGTGCTCAAATTGTCTGAGTACAACAATCGTTTGAATCGAGTGGGAGTTGATCTTCCAGATGAAATAGTGATGGTTCTCCGAAGTCATTACCACCAAGCTGCTAGAGCTTCGTGATGAACTATAATATATCAGGGACATATATGATGATCCTTGAGATATTCGCGATGTTTGACACCACAAAAGTAGAAATCAAGAAGGAGCATCAATTGTTGATGGTTGGTGAAACCACTAGTTTCAAGAAGGGCAAGGGCAAGAAGGGATACTTCATGAAACGGCAATTCAGCTGCTGCTCTAGTGAAGAAACCCAAGGTTGAACCCAAACCCGAGACTAAGTGCTTCTGTAATAAAGAGGAACAGCCACTGGAGCAGAATTACCCTAGATACTTGGTAGATGAGAAGGCTGGCAAGGTCGATAGAAGTATATTGGATATACATTGTGTTGATGTGTACTTTACTAGTACTCCTAGTAGCACCAGGGTATTAGATACCGGTTCGGTTGCTAAGTATTAGTAACTCGAAATAAAAGCTACGGAATAAACGGAGACTAGCTAAAGGTGAGCTGACGATATGTGTTGGAAGTGTTTCCAGGGTTGATATGATCAAGCATCGCACGCTCCCTCTACCATCAAGATTGGTATTAAAACCTAAATAATCGTTATCTGGTGTTTGCGTTGAGCATAGACATGATTGGATTATGTCTATCGCAATACGGTTATTCATTTAAAGAGAATAATGGTTACTCTGTTCATTTGAATAATACCTTCAAATGGTCTTACACCTGAAATGAATGGTTTATTGAATCTCGATCGTAGTGATACACATGTTCATGCCAAAAGATAGTAATGATAGTACCACCTACTTGTGGCACTGCCACTTAAGTCATATCAGTATAAAACGCATGAAGAAGCTCCATGTTGATGGATCTTTGGGCTCACTCGTTTTTGAAAGGTTTGAGACATGCGAACCATGTCTATTGGTGTATATGCATGAAGAAACTCCATGCAAATGGACCGTTTGGACTCACTTGATTTTGAATCACTTGAGACATGCAAATCATACCACATGGGCAAGATGACTGAAAGCCTCGTTTTTAGTAAAATGGAACTAGAAAGCAACTTGTTGGAAGTAATACATTTTGATGTGTGCAATCCAATGAGTGCTTAGGCATGTAGTGGATATCGTTATGTTCTTACTTCACAGATGATTTGAGTAGATGTTGAGTACATTTACTTGATAAATCACAAGTCTGAATTATTGAAAGGTTCAAGTAATTTCAGGGTGAAGTTGAAAGATCGTCGTGACAAGAGGATAACATATCTATGATATGATCATAGAGATGAATATCTGAATTACGAGTTTGGCATAGAATTAAGACATTGTGGAAATTGTTTCACAACTAATACAGCCTGGAACACCATAGTGTGATGGTGTGTCCGAACATCATAACTGCACCCTATTGGATATGATGCATACCATGATGTCTCTTATCGAATTACCACGATAGTTTATGGGTTAGGCATTAGAGACAACCACATTCACTTTAAATAGGGCACCACGTAATTCCGATGAGATGACACCATATGAACCATGGTTTAGAGAAACCTAAGCTGTCATTTCTTAGAAGTTTGGGGCTGCGACGCTTATGTGAAAAGTTTCAGGCTGATAAGCTCGAACCCAAAGCGGATAAATGCATCTTCATAGGACACCCAAAACAGTTGGGTATACCTCCTGTCTCAGATCCGAAAGCAATAAGGGATTGTTTCTAGAATCGGGTCCTTTCTCGAGGAAAAGTTTCTCTCGAAAGAATTGAGTGGGAGGATGGTGGAGACTTGATGAGGTTATTGAACCGTCTCTTCAACTAGTGTGTGACAGGGCACAGGGAGTTGTTCCTGTGGCACCTACACCAATTGAAGTGGAAGCTTATGATAGTGATCATGAAACTTCAGATCAAGTCACTACCAAACCTCGTGGGATGACAAGGATGCGTACTACATCAGAATGGTACGTAATCCTGTCTTGGAAGTCATGTTGCTAGACAACAATGAACCTACGAGCTATGGAGAAGCGATGGTGGGCCCGGATTCCGATAAATGGCTCGTGGCCATAAAATCTGAGAGAGGATCCATGTATGAAAACAAAGTGTAGACTTTGGCAGAACAGCTCGATGGTCGTAAGGCTGTTGAGTGCAGATGGATTTTAAAAGGAAGACGGACAATGATGGTAAATGTCACCATTAAGAAAGCTCGACTTGTCGTTAAGAAGTTTCCAACAAGTTCAAGGAGTTGACTATGGTGAGACTTTCTCACTCGTAGCAATGCTAAGAGTCTGTTGGAATTATATTAGCAATTACTGCATCATTTATGAAATCTTGCAGATAGGATATCAAAACATTGTTTCCTCGACGATTTTTGAGGAAAGGTTGTATGTGATACAATCGGAAGGTTTTGTCAATCCTGAAAGATGCTAATAAGTATGCAAAGCTCCAGCTATCCTTTTGAGGATTGGAGTAAGCATCTCGGTGTTGGAATGTATGCTTTGATGAGATGATCAAAGATTTTGGGTTTATACAAAGTTTATGAGAAACTTGTATTTCCAAAGAAGTGAGTGGGAGCACTATAGAATTTCTGATGAGTATATGTTGTTGACATATTATGGATCAGAAATGATGTAGAATTTCTGGAAAGCATATAGGGTTATTTGGAAAGTGTTTTTCAATGGAAAGCCTAGATTAAGCTACTTGAACATTGAGCATCAAGATCTATAAGGATAGATCAAAACGCTTAATGGTACTTTCAAATGAGCACATACCTTGACATGATCTTGAAGGTGTTCAAGATGGATCAGTCAAAGAAGGAGTTCTTGCCTGAGTTGTAAGGTATGAAGTTAAGACTTAAAGCTCGATCACGGCAGAATGGAGAGAAAGGACGAAGGTCGTCCCCTATGCTTAAGACATAGGCTCTACAGTATGCTATGATGTGTACCGCACCTGAAATGTGCCTCGCCATGAGTCAGTCAAGGGGTACAAGAGTGATCTAAGAATGGATCACAGACAGCGGTCAAAGTTATCCTTAGTAACTAGTGGACTAAGGAATTTTCTCGATTATGGAGGTGGTAAAAGAGTTCGTCGTAAAGGGTTACGTCGATGCAAGCTTAACACCTATCCGGATAGCTCTGAGTAGAGATACCGGATACGTATAATGGAGCAACAATTTAGAATAGCTCCAAGTAGAACAGTTATTTGAAATGGCTCCAAATAGAGCGTGGTAGCTGCATCTAGGAGATGACATAAAGATTTGTAAAGCACACACGGATCTGAAAGGTTCAGACCCGTTGACTAAAACCTCTCTCACAAGCAACATGATCAAACCCAGAACTCATTGAGTGTTAATCACATAGTGATGTGAACTAGATTATTGACTCTAGTAAACTCTTTGGATGTTGGTTACATGGCGATGTGACCTGTGAGTGTTAATCACATCGCGATGTGAACTAGATTATTGACTCTACTGCAAGTGGGAGACTGTTGGAAATATGCCCTAGAGGCAATAATAAATTAGTTATTATTATATTTCCTTGTTCATGATAATCGTTTATTATCCATGCTATAATTGTATTGATAGGAAACTCAGATACATGTGTGGATACATAGACAACACCATGTCCCTAGTAAGCCTCTAGTTGACTAGCTCATTGATCAATAGATGGTTAGGGTTTCCTGAGCATGGACATTGGATGTCGTTGATAACGGGATCACATCATTAGGAGAATGATGTGATGGACAAGACCCAATCCTAAGCTTAGCTCAAAGATCGTGTAGTTCGTATGCTAAAGCTTTTCTAATGTCAAGTATCATTTCCTTAGACCATGAGATTGTGCAACTCCCGGATACCGTAGGAGTGCTTTGGGTGTGCCAAACGTCACAACGTAACTGGGTGGCTATAAAGGTACATTACAGGTATCTCCAAAAGTGTCTGTTGGGTTGGCACGAATCGAGACTGGGATTTGTCACTCCGTGTAAACGGAGAGGTATCTCTGGGCCCACTCGGTAGGACATCATCATAATGTGCACAATGTGATCAAAGAGTTGATCACGGGATGATGTGTTATGGAACGAGTAAAGAGACTTGCCGGTAACGAGATTGAACAAGGTATCGGGATACCGACGATCGAATCTCGGGCAAGTATCGTACCGCTAGACAAAGGGAATTGTATACGGGATTGATTAAGTCCTTGACATCGTGGTTCATCCGATGAGATCATCGTGGAACATGTGGGAGCCAACATGGGTATCTAGATCCCGCTGTTGGTTATTGACCGGAGAACGTCTCGGTCATGTCTGCATGCTTCCCGAACCCGTAGGGTCTACACACTTAAGGTTCGGTGACGCTAGGGTTATAGAGATATTAGTATGCGGTAACCCGAAAGTTGTTCGGAGTCCCAGATGAGATCCCGGACGTCACGAGGAGTTCCGGAATGGTTCGAAGGTAAAGAATTATATATAGGAAGTGCTATTTCGGCCATCGGGACAAGTTTCGGGGTCACCGGTATTGTACCGGGACCACCGGAAGGGTCCCGGGGGTCCACCGGGTGGGGCCACCTGCCCCGGGGGCCACATGGGCTGTAGGGGGTGTGCCTTGGCCTATATGGGCCAAGGGCACCAGCCCCAAGAGGCCCATGCACCAAGAGAAGAGGAAAAGGGAGAGTCCTAAAGGGGGAAGGCACCTTCGAGGTGCCTTGGGGAGGATGGACTCTTCCCCCCCCCTTGGCCGCACCCTTCCTTGGAGGAAGGGGCAAGGGCTGCGCCTCCCCCCTCTCCCTTGGCCCTATATATAGTGGGGAAAAGGAGGAGCAACTCAATCCAAGGCCTGGCGCCTCCCTCTCCCTCCCGTGACACATCTCCCTCCTCCCGCAGCGCTTAGCGAAGCCCTGTTGGAATCCCGCTACTTCCACCACGCCGTCGTGCTGCTGGATCTCCATCAACCTCTCCCTCCTCCTTTCTGGATCAAGGAGTGGGAGACGTCTCCGTTCCGTACGTGTGTTGAACGCGGAGGTGCCGTCCGTTCGGCGCTAGGATCATCGGTGATTTGAATCACGACGAGTACGACTCCATCAACCCCGTTCTCTTGAACGCTTCCGCACGCGATCTACAAGGGTATGTAGATCCACTCCTCCCTCGTTGCTAGATGACTTCATAGATTGATCTTGGTGACACGTAGGAAAATTTTGAATTTATGCTACGTTCCCCAACACTATCATCACTACAAAATACCAAAAACATTGCTTTTACTACTGTTACCTTTTGCTACCGTTATCACTACTATCATATTACTTTGCTACTGAACACTTCTCTGCAGATATTAAGTTTCCAGGTGTGGTTGAATTGACAACTCATCTGCTAATACTTGAGAATATTCTTTGGCTCCCCTTGTGTCGAATCAATAAATTTGGGTTGAATACTCTACCCTCGAAAATTGTTGCGATCCCCTATACTTGTGGGTTATCAAGACCATTTTCTGGCGCCGTTGCCGGGGAGCATAGTTCTATTCTTTGAGTCACTTGGGATATATATCTGCTTATCATTATGAAGAACTTGAGAGATCCAAAAACCAAGATCTATCCCTCAACTATGAGGGGAGGTAAGGAACTGCCATCCAGCTTTGTACTTGATTCACCTTCTGTTTGAGTTAGCTTGCGACACCTACACCTGCTTCTGCTATTCGTTCTGATATGTCGCATGTTATTGATGATGCCTCTTCTGCTATGCATGATACTTATGATGAAACTACCTCTATGGCTGATACTACTATGCCACTTAGTGATTTTCTTGATGAACAACTTGCTAGGGCTAGGGAAATTGAAAATATTGAATCTGATGATACTGATGAAAGTGATGATGAAGAACCACTTGCTATTCCTAAGGGTTATGTATTTGATCAAGATGCTTCTTTAGCAATTTTAGCTTGCAGAAATAGAACTGAACTTAAAAGATTATTAGCTAAATGGAGTAAGCAATCTCTAAATGCTAGAACGAAACCTGACCCTGCTTTTGCTACTTCACCTATCTTTGTTACTGATAAGGATTATGAATTCTCTGTTGATCCTGATATAATTACTTTGGTTGAATCTAATCCTTTTCATGGTTATGAATCTGAAACTGTTGTGGCACATCTTACTAAACTGAATGATATAGCTACCCTGTTCACTAAAGATGAGAGAACTCGCTACTTTTACATCCTTAAAAATTTTCCGTTCTCATTAAAGGATGATGCTAAGATATGGTTTAATTCTCTTGATCCTGGTTGTGTGCGTAATCCCTAGGATATGATTTATCACTTCTCTGCTAAATATTTACCTGCTCATAAGAAACAAGCTGCTTTAAGGGATATATATATATATAATTTTGTGCAAATTGAAGAAGAGAGTCTCCCACAAGCTTGGGGGAGGCTTCTCCAATTACTTAATGCTTTGCCTGATCATCCTCTTAAGAAAAATGAAATACTTGATATCTTTTATAATGGACTAACCGATGCCTCCAGAGATTACCTGGATAGTTGTGCTGGTTCTGTTTTCAGGGAAAGAACACCGGATGAAGCTGAAATTCTATTGAATAATATGTTGACAAATGAAAATAATTGGACACCTCTGGAGCCAATTCCTGAGCCTATTCCTAAACCAACTCCGAAGAAGAGGGTATTCTATTTCTCAGTCCTGAAGATATGCAAGAGGTAAAGAAATCTATGAAAGAAAAGGGTATTAAAGCTGAAGATGTTAAGAATTTACCTCCTATTGAAGAAATACACGGTCTTAATTTACCTCCTATTGAAGAAACATATAATCTTAATCCTGTACCTATTGAAGAAACTCATGGTCTTGATAACCCGACATAGGTAGTAAAGGTAAATTCTCTCTATAGATATGATAAAGCTGTAATCCCATTTACTAAAATTGCTAGCCCATGCTTAGATGAGTTTGATAAATTTATGGCTAAGCAAGAAGATTTTAATGCTTATTTTGGTAGACAATTGAAATACAATTCAAATATGCTTGGACACTTGGGTGATTATATGGCTAATGTTAAAGGTGAACTTAAACTTATTAGTAAACATGCTTCTATGGTTACCACTCAAGTAGAACAAGTACTTAAAGCTCAGAGCGATTTGCTCAATGAATTGAACAGTAAGAATAATGATAATGCTGTTAGAGTTATGACTAGAGGTGGTAGAATGACTCAGGAACCTTTGTATCCTGAAGGCCATCCTAAAAGAATTGAGCAAGATTCTCAGAGAAATAATATAGATACACCTAGCTCTTCTAAAAAGAAGAAAAAGAAAAATCATAGGACTTTGCATGCTTCTAGTGATCCTATTGTTGAAACACCTGAGAATTCAAATGATATTTCTATTTCTGATGCTGAAACACAATCTGGTAATGAACCTGAAACTAGTGGTAATGTTAATGATAATGTTCATGATGATGCTCAACCTAGTAATGACAATGATATAGAAATTGAACCTGCTGTTGATCTTGATAACCCACAATCAAAGAATCAACGTTATGATAAGAAAGTGTTGCTAGGAAACACGGTAAAGAAAGAGAGCCATGGGTTCAGAAACCCATGCCCTTTCCTCCTAAACCATCCAAGAAAAAGGATGATGAGGATTTTGAGCGCTTTGCTGAAATGATTAGACCTATCTTTTTACGTATGCGATTAACTGATATGCTCAAAACCAATCCTTATGCTAAGTATATGAAAGATATTATTACAAATAAAATAAAGATACCGGAAGCTGAAATTTCCACCATGCTTGCTAATTATACTTTTAAGGGTGGAATACCAAAGAAACTTGGAGATCCAGGAGTACCCACTATAGCATGCTCCATTAAAAGAAACTATGTTAAAACTACTTTATGTGATCTTGGAGCCGGTGTTAGTGTTATGCCTCTCTCTTTGTATCGTAGACTTGATTTGAATAAGTTGACACCTACTGAAATATCTTTGCAAATGGCTGATTAATCAACTGCTATACCTGTCGGTATTTGTGAGGATGTGCCTGTTGTAGTTGCAAACGTTACTATTTTAACGGACTTTGTTATTCTTGATATTCCCGAGGACGATAGTATGTCTATTATTCTTGGAAGACCCTTTTTGAATACTGCAGGGGCTGTTATTGATTTCACTAAAGGCAATGTCACTTTTCATGTTAATGGTAATGAGCATACGGTACACTTTCCGAGGAAACAACCTCAAGTTCATAGTATCAACTCTATTGGAAAATTCCATCGATTATATTTGGAGGTTTTGAATTTCCTCTTCCTACTGTCAAGAAGAAATATGATATTCTTATTAGTGGCGATGTGCGTATCCCCGTTGAGGTAACATAGTGTTATTCGAAATTTCTCCCGTTCCATGTTATTCGGAATGAGTTCGTTAACAAGACTTGATCAACCTTGTTAGTGGATTCCTTTTGATGATCATGAGTTGGATGAAACTAGAAGGCACAACCTGCTGTACCCTCCTTTTACTTTCTGTTATTTATATAAAATAAAATAAAAATAGTATTTTTCTGTCTATTATCTGATTATCCATGCAATATAAAAATACCCCGAAAATAAAAGTTCTCCAAATGCCCTGAAAATTAAATATGATTTTTTCTAGAATATTTGAGGATTTATGGAACTGAGAACACACCAGGGGGGGTCAACCACCTGCCCACGAGGGTGGAGGGCGCGCCCCCTGCCTCGTGGGCCCACGGTGACCCTCCTCCACTTATTCTTGCACCCATACACTCCTTCCTCCCCAAACACAAAAAACCAGCTCAAACCCGAGTCCAAGCTCATTTTGCTACCATTTTCGATCTCCTTGCTCAAAGCACCTCTCACAAAACTTCTTGGGGAGATTGTTCCTTGGTATGTGACTCCTCCATTGGTCTAATTAGTTTTTGTTCCAGTGCTTTATGCATTGCAAAATTTTGCTGCTTAGGTGACCCTGTTCTTGAGCTTGCATGTCAAATTTATATGGTCAAAAGTAGTTTTGATGCATGATATAGGCCCTAGGCACTTGTAGGAGTTGTTGCTATCAATATTATTGAGTTTGGTTTACTTTTATTTTGAAGTTACTAAACATTTCAGATTTTTTCAGAAAATGATGAGGAGACTTTTGAGGGGCTCATCGAGCCAAAGCTCGAAGGAGAAGGCACTGAAGCCTAACTATAATTTGCCTCACATCGCGGAGGTTCGGGCGTTTGAATGGCCTTCCGAGGATTTCTTGAGAGCAGCCGGGATTTATGAAGATTTTCATGAGTTGGCTCAGACTGCAGGCCTTACCGCTTTCCTCCACGACCAATGCGATCAGTATCTCTTGCTCACAAATACCTTTGTGCAAAACTTTCATTTTCATTCTAGGAACTCACCACCTACGGTGGAGTTTCATTTATATGATGAGCATAAGGAGATGTCACTTTATGATTTCTGTCGGATTTGTTTAGTCCCTTTTGAGGGCAATACAGAAGAACCACATCGTGATGATGTGGAGGGATTTATCGACACTATCATTGTAGGGGAAACAAGTAAGGTTCCGATGCACGAATCACTAGCATACACTTTCCTGTTTTACGCTACTTTGCTTTATTTGCTAGTTGTTGCTTAATTGGTCGCGGAAACTGTGGAAACCTGAGTATCCCTGATATTATTATTTTGCACCACGGTTTATACGGTGATAACTCTTTTAGTATGGGCGGCATTATTGCCAAACGGTTAAGTCTGAACCGTACCAAGGGCCCCATCTTTGGAGGCATCTATGCTACATGCCTAGCTGCACATTTTAACATACCTATTAAGCATGCTGGGAAGGAAGAAAAAGTGCGGCCTCGTGTTTATTTAGATTATAAAAGTATGGTGGCACATGATTTTATTGTTAAGAATAGGGAAGGAGAGCTTAAATATCAATTGTTCTTTAATAAACATCATCCTGAGACTATTACCTTGCCTGCTCCTTCTTTATTTGATTTGACTGTAGGCACGTACCTTGTTCCATTGCCGGCTATCCACGCTTACCGGAACCCTGCACCAGCGAGGAGCCAGAGCCGGAACCACAATTTGATCCTTCACGACAGTCTAATTACCAGTGGGATCCGGAGATGATTGTCAGCCAGTGGCAATCGGAGCCTTCCTCCTCTTCTTCCCAGTACGACCCCAACTATTATTATGGATATCCGCCAGGCTAGCCGTGGACATAGACCAACTTAGGCCAAAAGCCTAAGCTTGGGGGAGTACGTATTTCTCAAGGACATTACATTTATGCTCACACACTCATTGCTAGATGTCGATGCTCATACTTTTTCATTGTATCATCCATGCTAGTCTATTTTCCTTTTTATGCTTTATTCTTGTGTGTTTAAAAAACCTTAGTAAAAAACCAAAAAAATAGATGTAGCTTTTAATTAGTTTATTTCCATGCTTATAGTAATAATTAAAAAGAAAACCCAAAAAGATTTCTTATTCTTCTTTTGCTTGTTGGGAGCTTTCCCGTGTAAATAGTTTTATTTCTTTTCTTTTCTTTGGGGGTCGATAGGAGAAGACCATAATTAAATTGTTGAAATGGCTCTTGTATGCATTATTGTTGATCTGACAAAAGAGCCCATATTGCCTTGTCTTCTCTTGTTTATTGAATGCCTGCAGATTCCAGCTTAGTCCAATGCACGTGCATTATTATTATTATTCACATCGTTCGGTCGTGCAAGTGAAGGGCAATTATGATGATATATGATGGACTGGCTGAGATGAGAAAAGCTTGTATGAACTCGACCTCTTTTGTTTTTGTAAATATGATTAGTTCATCGTTCTTGATTCGACCTATTATGAATAAACATGTTTGCAATGACAACTAGAGATCATAGTTTCTTGTGCCATGCTTGATTAGCTTTGATTTATAATGGTTTACCTTGCGTGCCAACATGCTATTGAGATGGTTATGATGTGGTATGATAGGGTGGTATCCTCCTCTTAATGATTTAAGTGACTCGACCTGGCACATGTTCACGCATGTAGTTGAAACAAAATCAACATAGCCTTCATGATATTTATGTTCATGGTGGATTATATCCTACTCATGCATGCATTCGATGTTGATTAATTTTAATGCATGTTCATGACTGTTGTCGCTCTCTAGCTGGTCGCTTCCCAGTCTTTTGCTAGCCTTCACCTGTACTAAGCGGGAATACTGCTTGTGCATCCAAACTCCTTAAACCCCAAAGTTATTCCACATGAGTCTACTATACCTACCTATATACGGTATATACCTGCCGTTCCAAGTAAATTTGTATGTGCCAAACTCTAAACCTTCAAATAAATATCCTGTTTTGTATGCTCGAATAGCTCATGTATCAACTAGGGTTGTCTGTATCTTCCATGTTAGGCGGGTTATTCTCAAGAGGAGTGGACTCCGCTCCTCACTCACGAGATAAATGGCTGGTCACCGGGATGCCCAGTCCCATGCTTTATGCAAACTAAATCAAAATAATTGCAAACAAAACTCCCCCTGGGACTCTTGTTAGTTGGAGGCACTCGTTGTTTCGAGCAAGCCATGGATTGATGCTTGTGGTAGAAGGGGGAGTATAAACTTTACCATTCTATTTGGGAACTGCCTATAATGTGTGTAGCATGGAAGATATCGCCATCTCTTGGTTGTTATGTTGACAATGAAAGTATACCACTCAAAATAGTATTCACCTCTATTTCAAAACCAAGCTCTGGCACCTCTACAAATCCCTGCTTCCCTCTGCGAAGGGCCTATCTATTTACTTTTATGCTGAGTCATCATCCTCTTATTAAAAAGCACCAGTTGGAGAGCACTGTTGTCATTTGCGTTCATTATTGTTAGTTTACATTGAGTATGACTTGACTGGATCTCTTTTACCATGAATTACAATGTCTAGTCAGTCCTTGGTCTTTAAAGGTGCTCTGCATTTATGTTTTGCGGTCTCAGAAAGGGCTAGCGAGATACCACCTTGTTATATCATATTATGATTGTTTTGAGAAAGTGTTGTCATCCGAGTTTTATTATTATGGCTCGCTAGTTGATTATGCTATTGATATGAGTAAACTTGAGACCTATGCGTTATTGCGAATGTGGTTAGTTATAATCTTTGCTGAAAACTTGAATGCTGGCTTTACATATTTACAACAACAAGAGCAAACAGAGTTTGTAAAAGTTTTTCTTTATCATTTTCAGTTTGTCAACTGAATTGCTTGAGGACAAGCAAAGGTTTAAGCTTGGGGGAGTTGATACATCTCCAACGTATCTACTTTTCCAAACACATTTACCCTTGTTTTGGACTCTAACTTGCATGATTTAAATGTAACTAACCCGGACTGACGTTGTTTTCAGCAGAATTACCACGGTGTTATTTATGTGCAGGAGCAAACGTTCTCGGAATGACCTGAAACTTCACGCAGACACTTTTCAGAAAATAAGAAAAATATCTGCCAAAGATGAAGGCCAGGGGGCCCACCGTCTTGCCACGAGGGTGGGGGGCGCACCCCCTACCTCATGGGCCCCCTGTTGCCTCTCCGACTCCAACTCCACCTCCATATATTGAGTTTCAGGGAGAAAAAAATGAGAGAGAAGAAATCATCGTGTTTTACGATACGGAGCCGCCGCCAAGCCCTAAAACATCTCGGGGGGGCTGATCTGGAGTCCATTCGGGGCTACGGAGAGGGGAATCCGTCACCATCGTCATCACCAACCATCCTCCATCACCAATTTCATGACGCTCACCGCCGTGCGTGAGTAATTCCATCGTAGGCTTGCTGGACGGTGATGGGTTGGATGGGATCTATCATGTAATTGAGTTAGTTTTGTTAGGGTTTGATCCCTAGTGTCCACTATGTTCTGAGATTGATGTTGCTATGACTTTTCTATGCTTAATGCTTGTCACTAGGGCCCGAGTGCCATGATTTCAGATCTGAACCTATTATGTTTTCATCAATATATGAGTGTTCTTGATCCTATCTTGCAAGTCTATAGTCACCTATTATGTGTTATGATCTGTTAACCCCGAAGTGACAATAATCGGGATACTTACCGGTGATGACCGTAGTTTGAGGAGTTCATATATTCACCATGTGTTAATGCTTTGTTCCGGTTCTCTATTAAAAGGAGGCCTTAATATCCCTTAGTTTCCGTAAGGACCCCGCTGCCACGGGAGGGTAGGACAAAAGATGTCATGCAAGTTCTTTTCCATAAGCACGTATGACTATATTCGGAATACATGCCTACATTATATCAATGAACTGGAGCTAGTTCTGTGTCACCCTAGGTTATGACTGTTACATGATGAACCGCATCTGGCATAATTCTCCATCACCGATCCATTGCCTACAAGCTTTCCATATATTGTGCTTCACTTATTTACTTTTCCGTTGCTATTGCTATCATCACTACAAAATACCAAAAACATTGCTTTTACTACTGTTACCTTTTGCTACCGTTATCACTACTATCATATTACTTTGCTACTGAACACTTTGCTGCAGATATTAAGTTTCCAGGTGTGGTTGAATTGACAACTCATCTGCTAATACTTGAGAATATTCTTTGGCTCCCCTTGTGTCGAATCAATAAATTTGGGTTGAATACTCTACCCTCGAGAATTGTTGCGATCCCCTATACTTGTGGGTTATCAAGACCATTTTTTGGCGCCGTTGCCGGGGAGCATAGTTCTATTCTTTGAGTCACTTGGGATATATATCTGCTTATCATTATGAAGAACTTGAGAGATCCAAAAACCAAGATCTATCCCTCAACTATGAGGGGAGGTAAGGAACTGCTAGCATGCCTGTTCACTTGATCGTTCAGGTATCATCCATATTGCGAGCAGAACCAAATTCTTGTGCATGCCCAATCAACGCCCTGTCGCGATGCATCCAGTGGTTGTTCTGGTGCATCAAGGACGGCATGCAGATCGTTCCACACTTGAGAAGAGGAAAAATGGAAAGGTAGAACATGGCAGCAGAGGAAGAGAACGCTGGCTAACGAGGCTGGGAGGGGATCGAGCAGGAAGTTAATGCTCCACGCCTAAAGGTTTTGGGAAAACCTGATTTTCATAAGGTGACTTATACTCACCTAAATGGAGGGAGTATTCCTTAACCAAAGAATGTTGTGTCTCCCACTCACGCTCTAAAAAAACTACGACACATTTTTTTATCTGTTTGCATAGGTCCCACCTATCAAGAAGGATGGGCACGTACACGAACAGGTACGACTCATCAGTCTACCTGCATAGCCTTTTCGTTTAGTCTACCTAGCCGTCTAATCAACTGCCTGCATGCCACTTCTCCCATTTACTTCTCCATCGGGAACCAATTCTCCTCAGCTTCTTCACCTCCCCTTCGTCTTCATTTGCATCCAAACCCCACTGCGTTCACATTGTTTTAACCTCTTTAAATAATCATCTACTACTTCAGTTAGACTAGCCATCTAATCCTAATTCTCCAAACCATAGCCCTTCGTTCCAGCGGTTCCAAATGGCGAATGAGATCAAGATGCAGGTTTTTAGCGTCCAACATGTCCTCGTCGAAGGCTCGATGCGCATAGTTGCCACCGTCACCGTCCACCCAAGGGTTGTTCGGCAGTGGATCAACAATGTATCCAACTCCCTCGAAAAGGTAGAGACGAGGGTCATCGGTCTCGAGGCAGAGTACACGGAGCGTGCCCCTGGGAAGATCCAGCGCGCCGCCGTCCTTCAGCTGTGCCACGAAGATGATGTTTTGGTGTACCACATCATACACTCGTCCTCCATACCAGGTGAGCTTCATGATTTCTTGTCTCGGGAGGACGTATACTTCTGTGGGGCAGCCATCGAAGGGGACAAACAGAAGCTGGAGCCGTACAACCTTGATTTGAAAAGCATCGCTGACCTACAAACCAGAATCAAAATTCTTGTAGAAGATTGTGATAAACAGACACCATCCCTATTCAACGTAGCAAATTTTGTGCTTGGTACAAATCTTCAGAAGGGTGACGAGACGGTGGCATTAAGGTCGTATGGATGGGAGAATTATCCCTTGACGTACGAGCGGATAAAATATGCTGCCCTCGATGCCCGTGTGAGCTTCGAGATAGCTGCAAGGTCCAAAGAGCTTGTTGCGAAGCCGTCTCCCACAAAGAATGAGAAGAAGAAGAAGAAGAAGAAGAAGAAGAAGAAGAAGAAGAAGAGGTTGCACCAGCAGGAGGGCATTATGGATGGATGAACTATTTCCTCTCTTGTAAAAAAATTATTCCCTCTCGGTGTATATTGATATAGATGGACTATTTTGATGGTGTGCATGTCTTTGGAATAGAGTAGTAGCGTGGGTCCGTTTTACTATAAGGAACTATTTATCCGCATATATAGCTTTGTCTGCGACTCCTTCCAGTGATCGGTATGCAGTGCATGTGTCCGTAGACATGACAGCTTGTCCATGGAAGTTCAACTACGACAACCATCACGTTTCATCTCGTGATTCCCACGACGCCTCTCCAACCCACGGCACCACGCCCCCCGACGTGCGCCTCACCCCTCTCGGCGGTGATACGTCTGCAACGTATCTACTTTTCCAAACACTTTTGCCCTTGTTTTGGACTCTAACTTGCATGATTTGAATGGAACTAACCCGAACTGACAATGTTTTCAGCAGAATTACCATGGTGTTATTTATGTGCAGGAGCAAACGTTCTCGGAATGACCTGAAACTTTACTGAGACACTTTTCAGAAAATAAGAAAAATACCTACCAAAGATGAAGGCCAGGGGGCCCACCATCTTGCCACGAGGGTGGGGGGCGCGCCCCTACCTCGTGGGCCCCCTGTTGCCTCTCTGACTCCAACTCCACCTCCATATATTGAGTTTCGGGGAGAAAAAAATGAGAGAGAAGAAATCATCATGTTTTATGATACAGAGCAGCCGCCAAGCCCTAAAACCTCTCGGGAGGGCTGATCTGGAGTCCGTTCGGGGCTCCGGAGAGGGTAATCCATCGCCATCGTCATCACCAACCATCCTCCATCACCAATTTCATGACGCTCACCGCCGTGCGTGAGTAATTCCATCGTAGGCTTGCTGGACGGTGATGGGTTGGATGGGATCTATCATGTAATTGAGTTAGTTTTGTTAGGGTTTGATCCCTAGTGTCCACTATGTTCTGAGATTGATGTTGCTATGACTTTTCTATGCTTAATGCTTGTCACTAGGGCCTGAGTGCCATGATTTCAGATCTGAACCTATTATGTTTTCATCAATATAAGAGTGTTCTTGATCCTATCTTGCAAGTCTATAGTCACCTATTATGTGTTATGATCTGTTAACCCCGAAGTGACAATAATCGGGATACTTACCGGTGATGACCGTAGTTTGAGGAGTTCATGTATTCACCATGTTTTAATGCTTTGTTCCGGTTCTCTATTAAAAGGAGGCCTTAATATCCCTTAGTTTCCGTAAGGACCCCGCTGCCACGGGAGGGTAGGACAAAAGATGTCATGCAAGTTCTTTTCCATAAGCACGTATGACTATATTCGGAATACATGCCTACATTATATCAATGAACTGGAGCTAGTTCTGTGTCACCCTAGGTTATGAATGTTACATGATGAACCGCATCCGGCATAATTCTCCATCACCGATCCATTGCCTACGAGCTTTCCATATATTGTGCTTCGCTTATTTACTTTTCCGTTGCTATTGCTATCATCACTACAAAATACCAAAAACATTGCTTTTACTACTGTTACCTTTTGCTACCGCTATCACTACTATCATATTACTTTGCTACTGAACACTTTGCTGCAGATATTAAGTTTCCAGGTGTGGTTGAATTGACAACTCGGCTGCTAATACTTGAGAATATTCTTTGGCTCCCCTTGTGTCGAATCAATAAATTTGGGTTGAATACTCTACCCTCGAAAACTGTTGCGATCCCCTATACTTGTGGGTTATCAGGCGGCACCGCCCCTCTGCCTTTGTGTGCATGACATGTGGGCCACCTAAAATGCGGCGAGCATCAAGTTTTTACCACAGCCACCCGCGATTCCCACGACGCCGCTCGAACCCATAAAACCACACGTCCCCCGACCTGCGCCTCACCCCTCTTGGCCCCACTGCCCCTCTGCCTACGGGAGCATTACATGTGGACCAGTCACCTATTGGGTCCACATGTTATTGACTCAAAGGTAGGTGTAGTAAGGCGCTGAAGCTCAGTCCCGATGGCCCAGAGAGGGAAATGTTACTCCTGCGCCATGGCTTGTGGAGCTCCCGCAGCACGAACTCGTGCCAAACTTGAGATTTGTTTCTTTACTATACATGCACGCAATGATTTAATGGACACTGTAATCTCAACATGTGATGGGGAGCTCTAAATTTGAATTTGAAACTTATAAAATGAAAAGATTCAAAACAAATAAAGTGGGAGAGAGGGAGTATATTGTAGGATGTGTCCCATACAAAATAAGTCCCCTGGTTTGTCACCGCAAAGATGCAGTTAGAAAGGAGCACAACGTCTTCCTACTCGTACGGCAACAAATTGGCCGCAGACAGCATGGTCCGCCTTTGACCGCCATGTGCAAGGTTCGTGCTATCTTATTCAATCTCACCGTGGTTCCATCGTACCAATTCATGCGGTGGCCTGTTGCATGGTTGATCCCAATGTTGGACAAAGGTTCTACGGGAACGGTGTCACCGTTGTAAATGTTGTGCAAATTGATGTTGGTACCCTCCCGTACATATGCAAGCCAATCTCCACTCGCACCGAGCCTAACCTGTGAAATAGTGGGCAGGGGGAGAATTAGGAAATGGACACGGAAGTAGTCTTTAGAATGCATTTACTACGTGATCAAACTCATCTTACCTACTCATCAGAGGAAATCCGAGTGCCCCTCAACGTCGGCATCTCAAGGGGCGTCAACTTGCAACTATGGCCATGCCGCGCTGGAGAGACCCCCAAGGAAACATCCTCGTGCGTTCCACGGAACATCAGGAAGCATTTGTATGAGTAGTTTATCTTGTGAGAGAAAAGTATGAACGAGGGAAGGCCTCTAGAGATAGAGATGGACACTGCTACTACCAATGTGCTGGACCATGCGTTGCAATGGATCCAAAGTAGTAGAATAATACTTGTTCACGTGCTTGAAATATAAACACTCTAGTTTTGATATACATGTGTCAGCAGACATGACAGCTTGTCCATGGAAGTTGAACCATGGCGACCATCACATTTCTTGTTTCTACCACTGCCACACCCACACGCGATTCCCACGACGCCGCTCCAACCCACGGCATGACGTCCCCCGACGTGGACATGGATCCTCTGACGTGGCTATCACTGCCTTGCCCTGCCTTTCCTTTGCTGACAGGTGGGACCCACGCTTATGAGTCCCACATGTCAGTGACATAATGGTAGGATTGTTCGCGTCAGGGGATACTCATCCCTCCGACGTGCCCCTCATCCCTCTCGGCCCCACCGCTCCTCTGCCTTTGTGTGCATGACATGCGGGCCAGCTGAACTGCGGCAACCATCAACTTTCAACCACAGACACACCCGATTGGACGCGGTTTGCCTGCTCCGCTGCTATGCTCCGATCCATACTCCCGCACCATCGAATTTTCATCCAGCGGCTGTGACACATTTCGTCCCGGGCATCAATCCTCAGCTGGAGTACTTATGTACTACAGGTAGTACCCGCCGGTGTGGCCATCTACGCCTCGTAACGCCCTGACGCCTAGCTGTGGCACCCTCGCCACGGCCACGCCACCACCGGCCGGTTCATCTCGAACGAGTGAGTCGCGAACCACGCCACCACCATGAGAATGACATGTGGGCCAGCCGCATTTAAGGTACGCATGTCATTGACTCATAGGCCGGGTACTAAGCCACTGAAGTTCGGTGCCGTGGGCCCTGAGAGGGAAATGTAACTCCTGTGGCAGGCCTTGTGGTGCTCCCGCAGTACGAGCTCGTGCCAAAAATGGAATTTGTTTCTTACTACTACCAACTAGTACTAGTAAGGTACACGTGCATTGCACGCATGAGATTCTGGTGGTTTGTGCATTATGCTTCTACATGTGGAGCTTTCTGGATTCTAACATGTGGCAAAATCTGGTGGAATGTAAGGTTAGGCAAGTTTGATTAACTTAGGTGAGTGTTTGGTTCAAGCCACACCTTAGGCAAGCCACACTAAGGCCCCACATGACATAGACACAAAAAATGTGGCAAGATTCCCTTAGGCTTGCCAACTTGTGGCTCTCATTTTGAAGAACTAATAACTTTGCCTAAGCTTAGTTGTGGCAAAGTTAGTCATGAATTAAGTTCAACCATGGAGTCTTCTAGATTATACATGTGGCAGAATCTGGTGGATGATATCCAACGGCCAGTAGTGCTCGGATTTTCCATCTTTGTACCATCGGACTGGCTTCATCCAACGACCAACTTTCAAAGTTTTTCACACACTATATAGGGGCTATAGATATAGATGTGCCGGTCTGTTGCAATGGATCCAAAGTATATCTATTTAGTGGAGTGCACTCTAAACACATTATCTATTCATTTTTCTCTAACCTTCCGTAGCCATGCAACCAAGCCACATAAGCTTCATGGGTGCCCCCCACATCATATTATTCATACTATGTTGATTGAAAAAAAGATAAATCACCCAAAACAAGATCTTTCCATTTTTTGTTCCTACGATGTTGTGCCGTGCACGTACCTACTAGTTGTATAGTGGTAGTACTAGTAATATAGTATTAGGAGTACAAACTTGGTACTAGTAGGAGTAGTACTAGTACGGAATGCTCCTACTCTATCAATGAGCCCCGTCTGACACCAAATTTCTTGGCTTCCGTGCTACAGCTAGATCTTCCCCTCGTTTCTGTTTTCCAACCCGGCGGCGGGCGGGGTGTCGGTTTGCTCAATGGCGGTCCCACTTGAAAGTGAAAATGCTAGGCAACACACCTTCCCTAAGCTATGTGTCGTGACGGACGGGCCGTGTTGTACTCCCGATTCCCGGGCGTGTGGGGGTGCGACGCGAATGCGGCATGCCTTTTCATTTTACCAGCAATGTGCCCGTGCGTTGCGACGGATCCAAAGTAGTAGAATAGTAGTATTTGTTCACAAACTTGAAAGAAATCACTATTGTTTTGATATACTCCTAATATATTACTCCCTCCGTACCTAAATATTTGTCTTTTTTGAGATTTCAAATGGACTATCACATACGGATTATATAGACATATTCTAGTGTTTCTAGCAAGATGCCCGCGCGTTGCATGAAGTTGATGGAAAAGGTAAGAACAACTTATTAATTGACAGATGGAGTACTAGTTACAGTGATGCATATAATTAAGCAAAGGGATCGCACATGTCGGTATTGACTGGAACGAGAATGCAACAGCACAATAAGAATTAAGGCCACGATGATGCGATCGCAGTGGTGGTTACAGAAGGCAAGAATAAAGATGGATCCACGAACATACGACCTCCTCCTCCTCAACTTAGTGCACCGGGCCACCGACCGGCGGCTAAGGAGCGGCGGCTTTTGTGGCGAGGTCGAGGTGCTTCTCGGCAAAGGCATCCAAGGCTTTCCAGCCGGTTGAGGAAGGCCAACATTGTAGCGTCCTCACTGGCCTTATAGATACCTATGTACACGATTTCCTCGTAAACGTGGATGTGTAGGTCGACGAATTCTTGCAGGGCGAGGCGCCTCGCGGCGAGCGCGACCTCCAGGTGGACATTCTTCGTGGCATCAGCGGGCAGTCGCAGGGACACCAGTGCTTGAAAGAGGTTCCGGCCATGGAGGCCGATTAGGGTGGCAGGCAATGAGGAGCCCGGGTGCGCGGGCTGGAGGAGTACGGCGATGTCGTCCACGAGCTTCTTGAGGATGGTGAACTTGTTGCTGGTGGCAACGATCATCTGGTCCAACTGAGAGTCGTAGTTGGCGTCGACGGCGGCCATCCACCAGCCGGTCTCCAACACCGTCTGGAGACGATCCTCGGCGCCATGCCGCAGGCCGGCGTTGTGGACCATCTAGCGCAGCCGCTGGCCGCTCACGTGCATCGCCACCATGGGTCTGGAGTGAGCTCTTTTGCGCTTAGTGTAGGTGCTTAGGCAAATGCTTAGGTGCGTACGATGTGGTAGGTGCATTGGAATGGAGGGGCGCCTTTATATGAGGGCAAACTGCGTTGCATTCACATCGTGCAGCCTATTTTCCCAGACCTCCTCCCATTACTTCCCTCATGCATTAATTGAAGGAGGATGCATTAACCGTTCAACATATCGGGAACCGCTACTCCCTCCCTCGTCTGCATTAAAGCCGTATTGGGAACTGCGCCGCCCACTGTCAAATCGAATACTCCCTCCGGCTAGGTGAGTATTAAGTCATCTTACAAAAACCAAATAGTAAACACATAGGCATGGTGCATTAACTCTCACGTTGTTTCTTATTTTTTGACATAAATAGAGGAATCAACCAAGAAGAGATGTGGGGCTTGTATGCTTTTAATGACTTGAGACTATCAAACATGACATGCAGTGGTCGGTTCGTTGCACAAGAACAAATACAACCCATGTCAGCACACACGCATCTTATATAGCATCACATCCAATGGCTATAAAAGATGAATGAGACCAAATTATATCTCATCTAGATGAGTTCTAGCAAAACTGTATTAATAATACTTAGTACTCCTGCGCCATGTATCATATATTAGTATCATGTAGTACTTTATTTATTTATGAGGTATCTAGATGGCACTGCACCGCCAAGAAAAGAGGGTAACATCAAAATTATGGACTACTTTTTTGAGTATGTTGGTAAGGTCCGGTCATAGTCACTTGTTGAAATCTCTAAAAACACAAATACTCCCTCCGTCCGGAAATACTTGTCATCAAAATGGATAAAAGGAAATGTATCTAGACGTATTTTAGTTTTAGATACATCTCTTTTTATCCATTTTGATGACAAGTATTTTCGGACGGAGGGAGTAGAAAACAGAGTTGGTGATGATGGTGTGCGTTCCATCCTGCAATATAGGCCGTCGGATTTATATCTAACGGATAGGAAATAAACTATGGAAAATTTGCAAAAATATACCCACACGTCTCTCCACATTCGCAAATAAGGCCTTCCCTCATTCAACCTTTTCTCTCACAAGATAAACTACTCATACAAATGCATCTTGATGTTTCGTGCAACGCACGGGCAGCTAGCTAATTTCTTTTAAAATAGTTGCTGCGATAATTGGGTTGAAGTGATATATTTTATGTCTTCCCCGAATGATTTCAGATTCACTAGTAGTAACAAAGAAAAGGTTGCCTTGTTAATTAACAGAAAACAGGGTGAAAACTATCACATGAGGCCGGTAAAAACAAGGCACACTGGGTCCAGCGTCATCGTCACAACAGTTGTGCGCGCGCGAGAAGTCTATATATCGAGGGGGCTACCGAGCGAGGCACCGAGACACAATGTTTGAGAGAGAAACCAATTGACAGATTATGATCAGATCGAGTTGTCACCCTTCTGCTATCATTGTTGGGGGGAGGGAGAGAAAGACGTATCGAGAGTGTGCGAGGTAGGCACAGAGGCACAACTAGCGAGTGTGTGTGTGTGTGTGTGTGTTTGAAAGAGGAGTAGATAGATTATTATCAAGATCGATGTGCCACCCTACTCCTTCGGTGCCGGGTAGTGTGTGTGTGTGTGTGTGTGTGTTTGAGAGAGAAGCCAGTCGATAGATTAGTATCAAGATCGAGGTGTCACCCTACTCCTTCGGTGTTGGGAAGTGTGGGTGTGGGAGGGGGGCAGTGACACTCACATATCTCTACTCTTATAAAAAACAAAGTTGGTGATGATGGTGTTCCTGCCATCCTGCAATATAGGCCATCCGATTTATATCCGACGGACAGGAAGGAAACTATGGAAATTTTGCAAAAAGATACCCACACCCCTCTCCGCATTTGCAGATAAGGCATTCCCTCGTTCATCCTTTTCTCCCACAAGATAAACTTCTCATACAAATGCATCTTGATGTTCCGTGCAACGCATGGGCATCTTGCTAGTAGGGAGAAGGAGTTTGTGTGACACATATCTAGCTATATTAAGGGATAGGTAGATAGTATATGTGTGAGAAACATTATTATACTTTGAGACATTATTGGCTGTGGGTGGGCGGAATTAAAGGGGTGGGCGTGTTAGACATAGAGAGCGTGTGTGTTTCTGTGTGAGAGACTTGTAGGATGGGGTAGAAAGACAAATTTAACCCTGACGGAGGGAGAGAAATACACGAAGTGTGCGTGTGTGATTCCGATGCCCACAGGGAAATTAGATATGTATGCGTGTGAGAGAGATTGCAAAATTCATTCACGTATCACTATCTAGCGATCATGGACGTGCATCGCTTGAACATAAGTCAATATCTACTTCGTATCGTGGCCAAAGGTACAATATCAATTCAACTCTATAAAGATTGGACACTCACATATCACATTTTTTTCTATTTAAATAAACCTTTTCAGTTGTGCATGCCAAAGTTACAGTGATGTTTCTTCAAACAACCAATGTAGCTATCATGTACATGCACCATTGTTACTCTTGCATTCAAATTCATTAGTCTTGGACGATTTAAGTTTCTATTTTGAAGTAATATATGTAATATTCATATATGAATTCAACGGGTACGCAATTTATGAAATGGAGGCTATGTAATCATATGAGGTAACACTTTTAAGTAGCTGACTACAATATCCATTTCTTTTTGTGCGCCTCTACACTAACACGTCAATGCATTATGTTTAAAGTAAATAACCAATGGCACTAAATTATCTATTTACACGAGAAATACATAGGCTGAGTGTTTGATCCCTTTTTTGTGAATGCGCCACTACACCCGTACGATTGGCTGCGCCCGTGTGAACGTCCAAGTTATCGGCGCATCATCTCGAGTTATTGTCTTTTTTTCTGGGGTGGACTTCACACCAGTTATTAACTACTGACGCGTGCCCCATGTACACAGTCTAGCATGACCTTCCCGCTAGCATTGTCCAAAATTAGTTGAAACTGGATACGAACGATACCGCGGGTGGCAAAATCTCCCGCCTCCTTCTAAAATTTCTGCCACCTTAGTCTTTAGCATGCGAAATCCCCCTATTGTCCTTGGTGCACGGAGACCAACAGTTACAATACCGCCCTCATCTACATGATAGGTCGGGGCTGCTTTGGTAACTTCCGGTTCCCCCACTACACGGCACCCCCATTTCCTCTCCCCTCCCGCAAAAACGACTAACTCCACAGCACCAGAGCATCTTACATCACGCCGTCCATACTTCATCGCCCTTTCTCCCCTCCCCTCTCGAAACCCTAGACTGCTCATCCACCGGCGTACCATAGCCCATTCACTGCCAGCGGCGTCCACCTCGTCGGATCTGCTTCTGCGGCCGCATCTACCCCTCCCACCTCCCCTAGAAACAAGTAGACTGCTCATCCACCACTGTACCATAGCACATTCAGTGTCGGCCTTGTCCACGGCGCCGGATCTGCTTCGCCGGTACTCTCGTCAACCGCTGCGCATCTGCAGCGGCTCATTCATACTCCCCACCAGAGACGCTTCGTCCACACCCCCCGGAGCCGCCCCACCGACGCCCCCGTCGACGGCCTCTGATCCTCTTCGCCGACACCTTCCTCAACCCTACCGGAGCCGCTTCGTCGACACCTTCCTCAACACTACCGGAGCCGCTTCACCAACACCATCGTCAACCCTACCGGAGTAGCTTCGCCTATACCATTCTCAACCCTACCGGGGCCGCTTTGCCAACTCACAAGTCCACAGCCTCAGATCCGCTTCCTCGCACCCTCATCCAACCTACCGGAGCAGCTTCTGACACCCCGTCCACGGCCGCAGATCCGCATCGTCGACACCACCCTTAACCCAACCACCGGAGCAGCTTCTGATGCCCCGTCCACGGCCGCAGATCCGCATCGCCGACACCATCCTTAACCCAACCATCGGAGCAGCTTCTGACGCCCTGCCCACGGCCACAGATCCGCGTCGTCGACACCATCCTTAACCCAACCACCAGAGCAGCTTCACCTATGCCCTCATCCACGGCCATAGATCCGCTTCGCCCACACCGTAGTCCACCCTACCGAAGCCGCTCCACAAACACCCTACTCGATGGTTCTAGATCTCCTTACCAGACCCCGACAGCCAGCGCAGTGTCATCACCCTCGACGTTTCTAACCTGATTCCCACCGTCTGGAGAGATGCCAAGCACCCGCCACGGCCTAGGTACTTGTCACCTTTAAACCCGTCCAGCATCACCTGCCCGATGTACTTCAAATATACTAACCGGTCGCTGTTACCTATTATGCAGCTGGCAAAAACTACAAGGACGATGTTTCTTCTGGATCTAACAGCTTGGCCAACCAAGATCCTGGACTGAGGCATTTCTATGATCGTGTAAGCGCGTCTCTCTCTCTCTCTCTTGTATTTTTCTGTGCCTGCCAGCGTGCTTTGCTAGGATTTTTGACTAGTAATCCCTTTGTGCAGACAATGATTTCTACTACTGGCTGCTAAATTAGATATGTAGATGTCATACATGATACTACCTCATACCTTTGTTCCTAAATATAAGTATTTCTAGATATTCCACTATAGGCTACATACGGAGCAAAATGAGTGAATCTACACTCAAAAATGCATCTATATACATCTGTATGTGGTCCATACTGGAATCTCTACAAAGACATATATTTTGGAACAGGGGCAGTACATTACACAAAATCGTAGGTGGCATGTAGGAATTCCAGTGCACTACATTAGGCTCCCTTAGAGTGCCTGCTAGTCCAGCATACAGAGTCATGGCTAGTTTATGGTACACACACAATCGTTAATTGGTAGTTTAAATATGCGCAAGGGATATGCAATGTAGTATCATGTAGAGATGTCTGAAATTAGCTGTGTCAACTTGCAGATAGGGTTACACAATGAAAAAGTACAAGATGTATGTGGCAATTTCATGGAACATCGCAAAAAAGGAGAGGCAGCGGTGAGCCTATACAGTGTGCTATGGTATGTCACTCCTCCATTGCAATCATCGTGACATGTTATTTGTATGCCAGTTCTATTAGCCAAGTTTCTTAGGGACAGTTATTACGAGTTATCCTAAGAAAATAAGCACATGTGAATATAAGCTCCATGTAATAAGCCAACCAGTTCTTTTCATTGCGTTTTCAGCTTATCTTTGGTATGATCAGTGGAAAGTCTAGATTGTATTTTTTTTCATTTTGCTGCCCATATGGAAATTAATTTGACTTGCAAACATCACAAATTTAACCTAGTGCATTAATTAATATGATAGGAAAACAGACCATCACTATTTGCTCAAAATGCAAATACAAAGATACCATCTACTTGGCACAATCTACTTTGGTCAATGTTTTCCATAGAGATCCCATTGCCTAATTTAAACGAAGAACGCATGACCCACATTTAAATGAAGAACAATTATTTATTGAAATTCGATGGTCCAAGTGGCTGGTTATTATCGTATAGCAGCACCACCTGAAAGCATCATATAGCAGCAGCAGCTCATAGCAACTCATCATACAGCAGCAGCAGTCTACAATTCATCATATACCAGCAGCAGCTCATAGCAATTCATCATATAGCAGCAGCAGGAGCAGCTCATAGCAATTCATCATATAGCAGCAGCAGCTCATAGCAATTGATCATATAGCAGCAGCTCATAGCAATTCATCATATAGCAGCAGCAACTCATAGCAACTCATCATACAGCAGCAACTCATAGCAATTCATCATATAGCAGCAGCAGGAGCAGCTCATAGCAATGCATCATATAGCAGCAGCAGAAGCAGCTCATAGCAATTCATCGTATAGTGGATCAGAATGAAAATTTGGCAAAAAATCAGAAGATATCCTCACCTTGTTGGATGAGCTCATCCTTCAACAGCACCTCAAGGCCATGGCCTGGGATGAGGGGAGGGGGAATAAGGTGCCTTCTGTCGCAGTGTGGCATCAACCGTAGTTGTACAGCGCCCGCCGGAGTAGTGCATTAGACGAACCACAGTGGAGCAGCTGCTGGAGACCATGAGAATGAGGGGCGGCGCCAGAGGGAGGAGCAGCCAGGGAGATTTGCCCCTACCCGCCGGCCATGTAGCCTAGCTAGACATAACATCGTCGAGGACCAGGCCAGATGGACCAGTGGCGACGGCTCGCTGGAGGAACCCTAGTGCTGCAGGCAGGGGATCGAGGTAGAGGGAAAGGGGAGAGGAGATGCAAGCGGGCAGGGCAATGAATGCTTGCGTGTTTGTTTTTACTTGAGGGTCAGGTGTGACACGGGCGTCAGCAGTTGCATTTTGAGTGTAATATAGGCAGACAACAGAGTCATTTCACTATTCCCTTCCCTTCAATTTTTAGTGAGGTTCTACCCGAAACACCCCCCTCCAAAGTGAAATTAGTTAAGCCCAAGCCCATAACTCAAAAATGACTTCTTTACATCTTTTATGGCTTATTTTGACAATATGCCCTGAAAAGGCGGAATTGAACTAGCCCTTAACCTGCAATTCAATTGTGCGTGCAATGATGAATCACTCCTGCCTGCTATCTGTAAATTTAGGCATCATCATACATGGCATAACCTAATACATGTGCATTCCATTGTAGAATCTGGAACATGCAATGTTTATGTTAGTTCATACGTTGCACATGATGTTTAAATGCCCCTTAAATCTAGTCAGTCAAGTGATGGTCTTTAAGCCTCCTTCTTTGCTTCTTTTCTTGATATGTAAGATTTGCTCACATGTCTGTTCAATTGCTTGTTTGCATCAGCCAGCCATACTATGACTCTTTGCTTTGATTACTTGTTGTTCTTGACCTAACACTCTAACAGAGCTTGTCAACGATTTAAACACTAAGGGCTGCTGTAGTGGGGCCTTGTCTAACTCATAGGTGACATAAAGGTTTGGCTGTACACTACAGTAGGCTCTCCAAGAGTACCTGGAGATCCAGTTCGAAGGTATGCCTAGTTTTTACATAGTGCAGACATAGCAAATGCTCATTTCATTGTGTGCAAGTGCAAGAGATGCGGCATGTTTCATTATGTGGTGTTGTTTTGTTATAATCTCATCCGTTTGTGTTCATAGACTGGAAAGTATGCATATTTATCTTCCAAGGAGACGAGTAACTAGTTTGTGTCACCTTGCAGAGGGGGTGCAATGAAGATAAGATTGAGGATTTCCAAGTACAAGATGTTAGGAAGGAGCCTTGCAAGAGAAGTAGGAGCTGCGCTGAGCCTCTTCAACCTGCTAAGGTAAGTCACTGTATGCAACTCAACAGTTCAATTCCTTGTTTGTTTTAGGCATAGTTAATTTTCTCTTTTCAATTGCTATATTTGTCCTCAGTTAATGAGATGCCCAAATAATCATGCTTGATGTTCGGTACTTGTATCACTATTAGTTGACATAATTAAAGGCCTTACCATTTAATTACTCTGCCAAAGTGTGCCTGAAGCTTTGAAGTCTATTAACCAACTATTATTGCATGAAGCTCACAATCTAGTTTATACTACGCTAATGATTGCATAGTTTTGCCTGCTGTAGTATGTTTGTATGAAACCCTCTGCTGTTCATTATGCTCCCTAAGACTTTAATTGAGGCACAGAATGGCCAACTGCTTGCTTACTTATACACAACGTGTTGTCTAAATTTGTAACTTGTCTGTGTTTTCGATTGGGCCCCAACATCATGCTCCTCTGGTGAGCTAAGAGGGATTTCTGTATGCAGGCTGCACAGACTATCTTTTTTATAATTTTTAAAATATCACCTGCTTATGCTTCATGGTGTGTAACATTTTTTTTGAAAGTGATGTGTAACATTATTGTTAGTCCTGTTTTGCCATGTAGTACAAAATAGTGTCTTGTTCGCTTCACTGTTGTAACTATATTTTTGCCCTAGTCATGTGTACTTACAGAAACATTTCAGGATGAAGTGACATCAACACAAAGATCTGCGAGCAGTTCGGCATGGCTATTACCGAATGATTATGGATTGGAATTGGAATGTGCTGATGTTCTCGAGCATCAACTAGAGGTGGCAAGACAACATGTACTTGATTGTCAACCTATAATCAACAAGTTGAGACTGGACATGCAGGTATTAGATGTAGGAGTCAAAAAATGAAACAAGACACTGAGGTAACCATGAAGGAATTGGAGATTTTGCAGACTGAAATTTGTGCTATCTGAATCCGGCCAATCCTATTTTCAGAAGAGATTATAGTTCAAATGGAGTTAAGTTGATGCGTGTCCATGATGTATGAGCTATATTTTCCCAGTGTATGTAATTTGCTGTTTGTGTATGCTTTATTATCACCTGTGCCGAACCATAATGCCCAGTGGGTATAATCGCCTGTAATTTCTTTATTGTATAGTGTAGGATTATTCTACCTTTCTATGCCTTGATCTCTTTGTTATATAGTGTATGCTTTTTAGAGGTGATAGTATTGAGTAGGATAATTCTTTGAATATGCTATATCGTTCAAATGGGGGCCAACTCGCCCGACCATAGCCCTTCACGGGCCGTCGGATCCATGAGCCTTCTATGTCTCATAGGATCCATGGGCCTTCTACGTCTCGTAGGATCCATGGGCCTTCTACATCTCGTAGGATCCATGGGCCTTCTACGTCTCGTAGGATCCATGGGCCTTCTACATCTCGTAGGATCTATGGGCCGCCGACTCATTTATGGGTCTTGTACGGGCCTTTAATGGGCCGCAAACGAGCCTTTAATGGAAATCGTACGTTTTATGGGCTGACCATAATGAACTGTTAATAGGCCGTATTTGGTGATGCTATGAAAATGGCCCAACAGACTAACGGTCCACAAACGGGCCGACTATAACGATGGGCTGAATTTAGCCCACAAGCAGAAAATGATAGTAGCGGTCCGTAAGTAACCGAATGCTGCAAATGAGCCCAAAAATAAATGGGCCCTTAGAAGGCCGAAAGTTAACTTGGGCTAGAAACGGCCCAACGGAATAACGGTCCGTTAATGGGTATAAAGTGATACACTGTTCATTCAGGCCAGTTTCACCATGGGCCATTAATGGGTGTAAAGTAATACACTGTTCATTACGGGCCAGTTTCAACATGCGCGGCTAATGGGCCAAGAGTTACAAAGGGCCTCATATGGGCCGAAAGACGTCATGGGCTATACATGGGCCAGAAGTGAAAACGGCTGGAATCTGTAACATCCCAAATTTTCAATTTGGAATGTTATACAATAGATCATCACTGCATATCATATTTATTTGCATTTTGGGTTGATCCTAGAAATCCTACGCAACTCAAGGACCCTCGGAGAGAGTTGGGGATTTCGGTATTTTCATATTTGAGTTTTCTCAAATTTTAAAAATAGGATCATTTGATTTTTATTTATTTTATCTTCAATTATTTCTATTATAAAATATGAAAGATGGAATAAAATGACTTTCCCAAAATAAAGAAATATTGAGGATTTAAATAAAAATCAAATAAGGTTTTATTCTGGAGTTTTTCGTGGTTTTATTTGAATTTAGGAAAAATTGCACGTTTTCAAAAAAAATGTTCATCATGTTCTAAATATTTTATTTAGACGGTGAAAATTTGTTTTGGAAATTTTAGATTTTTATTTATTTTTCTAGAATTTTTCTTAGTTTCGGCGAAATTGGTTTTTTTTTTAAAAAACTCCGCGCCCGACTGGGCCAAAGGCCCAGCCGAGCCAGGCCGGCCCGCCAGGCCACCGCCTCCCTCGCCGAGCTGCCGCCGGACTCGAGGAGACCGAGCCAGGCACGCCTCCGCCGCCGATCCCCTCCCCAAGCAAGGCCGCCCCTCCCCCTTAAATAGCCACCCCGGGGCCCCCTGGGAGCCCCGAGTCGCCGCCCCGCCCACGCAGCCTGCCGCCGCCCCGCCGCCGCTGCTGCCCATCGCCGCCGCCCAGAGCCTCGCCGGACCGAGCCGAGGTAGCCGCCCCGCCGCCCGGTTTTCTGAGAAAAAAACCGTTTCGTTTTTTTTTTGAAAACCCTAGTTTTTGTTTTTTTAATAGATCGGTTTTTATCCGGTTTATTTATTTAGCGAGCGTTCGCTCGTCCGTTCGTTTTAACGAACGCGTTCATCGTTTAGTTCCAGAAAACAAACGTTCGTTCGTTATTCTATTCGTCATTTTTCTTTTTCTCGGATTATTCCGCGATTATTTCTGATCGTGATTTCTGATCCGATTTTCGTTCTAGTTTAACTTTTTGCTCGTTTATTGGAATCAGGCGATTCAAGCGCCTGGAGTTTCGTCTTGAAACCCTCTTTCCGTTTAACCAACTCAAACAAGTTTTTGCCTTTGTAAAATTTTACCTAGATCCAGAATAGTAAACGAAGCTTGTTTCTTTCGCCGTTTGTCTTTTGTTGCTTCGTTTGATTTGATTCTTTTTGCCAACCGGAGTTCTTAAGTTGAACTATCTAGTTAGATCTCTTATTTGAGTTTTACCTGTGCATTAGATGAGTACTTATTGTATGCTTGTTTGTTTGCGATAGAGTACCCGGAGTGTGCCACTTGCTACTTTGAATCACTAGGTTTTGCGGATCATCAGCAAGGCAAGTAACACTTTGATCATACCTCCTACTACCCAGTTTTTATTGCATTAGATCAATCCTCACACCGTTGCATGATTAGGATCTAATTAAATTGTGGGTTTGGGAAGTAGATGAGGTAGTACCTATTACCTGTTTTATTATCAAACCTTTGGGAGTTACTTCTACGTTTGCTTATGTTGCTATGCTATGCTAGTAGACGTGGATTGGGTGAGTGTATCCATGACAGATGTGATATTGTTAAATTAATGGTTTACTTAAGGTGGCAACCTAAACACACATCTGGGTGGATTGAGGCACCCGGGTATTCCAGTGATTGCCTGTTTTTCTTTTGGACCGCCACCCAGGCTCAAAGGGATCATGAGATTATTCATACTAGAAACTTCCGTGTGCAGCCACAAGCTACTATGGGCTCTAGCATAGTTGACTAAGTTGTGCGAACTCTTACAGTGGTAGACTAGTAGATGTAGGGGATGTAGATTGGTACGGTCTACCCGTTCGTAAGGTGCAAGCGCTTCTGAAAGACTATGTCTCGGTCATCTGTTTCTCAAACATCATGTAGTGCGAGAATCCCAACGGAGGAGATCGAGTCTTGTGGGGAAAAGTGTGCAAACCTCTGCAGAGTGTATAAACTAATCATGGTTAGCCGTGTCCCCGGTTATGGACATCTTAAGTATCTAGTACTTGGATTATCATGTGAATCTCATCGTGTTACTCTAAATTAATTTTGTTGGGTTTTAATGATGATGCTTAATTGGGATTGAGAGGGTGTCTACACTCTCAATGTTTAACAACTACCATGATAGTTAAATAAAATTTATTCCTTTGCAGTAGGGAAAAATTGGCTTTACACAAAACTGTAGCCATAGAGCTTTCCACCAGCCAAATATGCATGTAGTATAGCCTTATTCTTTCTTTGCTCTCTATGTGTTACATTGCCAGCATATTCCATGTGCGGATCCGTTTCGGGCTCCAACGTTCATGTTGCAGACTTTTCAGACGACGAGTAAGGTGCCTTTAGGTCGTGGTTCTATACTGAGTGATGCCGTTGGAGTTGATGGACTCACTTATCTTCCAAGCCTTCCGCTGTTATCGTTATTAGATGGCGTTAAGCCATATTTATTGTAATAAGTTCTCTTTGGAGACATTCGATGTAATAAGTGTGTGTTTGCTACTCTGTTATAAATCCTTGAAGTACTGTGTGGTGTCAGCATTACCGATCCAGGGATGACACCGGAGCACAGAGATTGGACTGTTTGAGGTCTGGTCGCTACAAGATGGTATCAGAGCACACGCTGACTGTAGGACACGACCACTAAGCTAAAGCCCAAGATCACTACTCACTCTTCTCATTCTGGCTACTCGTCTTTTCTACTCTCTTTTAGGATGGCAGATGCAAGGAACAAGTTCACACAGCCGGATGAAGATACACCCTTTGGACGTCACCTGAAGGAAGTCACTAAGTACCTGAACATCGGAGTACCAAGCTTCACCGGAACCTACAACGCCACTTGTCACATCCCTGTGTTAGTCAAGCATTAGGATTGGTTGGACATGTGCATCATGTTTAAATTTATTTTAAATTTGAAATGGGGATGACAGAACCCCCAGCAACCCCCCTGGAACAACTAGGGTTTACTAAAAAACTTTTTCAATGAACCTGAAATGCCCTTCTAAAAAGCCCACCCTTTTTGTTTTGGGTTAAAACCTTTGACAAAAATGGTGCACATTTTTCTAGGACATCTTAAGGTCATTGGATTAATTCTTATAGTATTTGCATTTGGGCATTTAAATGCTATAAAATATTTTAAATGCTCAAATAATCATAAACTAAAATGTTTGCTGTTGGATATATTCTAAGCAGTAGCCATGATTAATTTTATGATTTTTGGAAATGCCCGGGCATTTTTAATAAAGCCCTGAAGTTACAGAAATAATAGAATAAATGAAAAACAGAAAAGGAGAGAGAGAGAGAGCAGAGACTTACCTGTCGCCCTGGCCTGGCCCAGCTCGGCCCAGTCCACTGGCTCGCGCCAGTCATCCTCCTCCTCTCGCCAGGAGGACGAGAGGCGCGTGGTCGGCGCCCGCAGCCACACGCCGGCCACCTCCTGCTTCTGCCGACGCCCCGGACGCGTCTACGAGTGCCACGCAGACCCCCTGGACCCCTCGACCGCTCCACTCTCCCCCTTGTCTCGCCTCTCTCGCTCTCTCCCCCGAAGCAGGGCGCAGCCGTCGCCGCCGACAAGCACCACCGCAGCCACCGCCGTCCACTCGTTGCCTCGTCGTGCCAAGAAGTTCCGCCGTCGTCCACTGCTTTGCCTCGACCCATCCCCGAGCGCTCGCTCGCCCCGGAGACGCTGCACCGAGCTCGTCTTCAACCTCGGTCGCCGGAGATCCCCCTCGCCGCCCCGCTCGCTCCAGCTCTTCCCCGAGCTCGCCGTTCGCTCCCCTGCAACCGTAGTGAGCTACTGACCTTCTCCCCCTCTCCGTTCTAGCTCTCATGCACCGTACGCGCCGCCTCGAGTTCGCCCGCACGCGCCACCGCGGAGCTCATCGTCGACGAGGCTCCAGCCATGCCACTTAGTCCACTAACCTCACCACGTTTCCAGGAGTGTAACGCACCTTACCACGCGCCTCGCCGTGCCCCGCAGCCTCGGTTCCGAGCTCACCCGAGCTCCGGCCGCCGCCAAAATCGTCGCTGGCGACGTTTCCGGCCACCCCAGCTCCACCCACTGCCACCACTCGACGCGGCTCACTCCCCGCACCACGTAGATGGTCTCTGCCGTCCTTTTGGTCGCCGGAGTGCAAAACCCGCGCTGCTCCACCGCGTCTGGCCTCGCCGGCGGCTAAACACCGGTGAGTTGACCCTGTTTGACCCCGTGTGGGCCCAGGTTGACCTCCCCTGAGTCTCTGACACGTGGGACCGCCCAGCTAATTAATTTAGATTAGCACTAATCAAAAATTAGTTAGTTAATTAACTACTGACACGCGGGTCCCACTGGTCAGGTTTGACCTAGACCGGCCCATTGACCCCTGGCGTCACTCTGACGCAATGCTGACGCAGTAAATCCTTTTCTGGATTTATTCTTTAGTAGGAAATTCCTGAAATAGCCAAAACTTCTAAAAATCATAGAAAATCAACCATAGCTCCAAATCAAACAATTTATATATGAAAAATGATCGGAAAAATCCAATCTATCCATCTGTAATGGTTTCATGCATGACAAAACAAGATAACTTGCTGTTTAAGCAAAATAAGATAATGCACTAATAAGGCTATGTTAAATGAACTAAAATTTGAATCTTTGATTCAAATGAGTTCATTCCTTTCTGTTTTAGCATTGCATTAGGCAGGACACATCATTTTGCCATGTCATAGCATGCATCATATTGTTGCATATTGTCATGTGTTGATTATGTTTTGTGCGTCCTTCGTGGTAGGTTCTTCCTCCAAGGATATCTCCGAGTATCCAACTGAAGGGCAGTACCCTACTGCCACTCCATCAGGAAAGCAACCCATTGATCATTCCGATACAAACCCATGTTCTCGCTTCTGCTCTTGTTTACTGCATTAAGACAACGCGATTCAAACTGTTGTGTGCTACGGTAGTTGAACCCTTATCCTCTGCATGACCTATCATTGCCACAGTAACTAGATGAAACCCACTAGCATGTGTAGGAGTTGATTGAGCCATGTATGTGTTTCCTACCTTGCTATGCCTGCTATGCTTAGAGTTGTGTCAGGTCTGGTTCATCTGGGTGATGGGCTAGAGTGAAATGATTATGTCGGTAATGTGAGGGATGTGTTGAACATGATTTGGTAAAGGTATCGATGAGAGGCCATGTAGGAGTACATGGTGGGTTGTTTCATTGAGGCCGTCCCTAAGAACTGAGTTCTGTATGTGTGATTTTAAGAATCAGCTACTACCATGCATTGGGATCCTTAATTGACCCTCTCCGCTTCTTAATCACCCTAGTACTCTGTTCAGGAGTTGCAATTAGTTTCTGGTGTTTGTAGGTTATGTGTTGGCGGCCGTGCGTACCGCTGACCCTAGGGGTGGGCTATGTTGCGGTAGATAGACCGTGGCACGGTGTACCGAGTCACCCGTTTGGTGTCTCGGAAACCCTGTTCACATCATTCGGGGCCGTATGTGGAAACCTCGGCCGGACTCCCTGCGGATGGAACCTGGATAGGCGATAAACCTGGACTAGAGGCTTGAGTGTTTAGGTAGGCCATGGCCGACACCCTCGTTGGGCTTCCGCTTGAAGGTTGTCGAGTACATGTCGTGTAAACGGCGGTAAGTGGTGAAAGCATGTATGAAGAAGTACACCCCTGCAGGGTATAAAACTATTCGAATAGCCGCGTCTGCGTAAAGGACTACTTGGTTGCCTATACAGTTCATAGACAAGTTAATGGATACTACTAAAAGACTCAAGATAAGTGTGAGTACCGAGGATGGCCCTCTCGTAGGATGACGAGGGAGGATACCCGGTGAGGTATTGTGTTGGTGAGTAGTGAACTCGTGTGCGAAAAACTATTTTACTAGTGGAGTCTCGTAGGATAGCTTAGCCAAGAGTCAAAGCTGGCTTGCTGCAATAACTCCACCACCTTCTTGAGAATGAGCATGTATAGTAGGTTCTGATGTAAGACTTGTTGAGTACCTTTGTACTCATGTTTGCTTAATTACTGTTTTCAGACAACAACACCGCCCCCTCCAATGGGTTTTATGTAGATCTCAATGTCGATGAGTGACTTGCCACCCAGGTGGTGATCATGGCCATGGAGGGCCCCATGTAGATAGACAGGCTTCGAGAAGCCTTTTTGCTTTCTAGTGTCTGTACTCAGACTATTTGCTTCCGCATGTGCTTGTATGCTTGTATGACTTGAGTGTCGGGTCATGTGACCCCTACCTGTATGAGCATGTTATGTATGGCTCTTTGGAGCCTTTAAATAAAGTACTTGAGTTGTAGAGTTTTGTTGTGATGCCATGTTGTATGTACTCATATCGGGCATATTGTGTGTATGATTGAAATGCTTGGTATGAGTGGGATCCGACAATCTAGTTGTTTATCCTTGGCAGCCTCTCATATGGGGAAATGTAGTCAAGTGCTTCCTGAGCGATAGTAGTCCGCTACAGCCCGGTTCACCAGAGTCCTGCTAGCCCAGCACTACTGCTCTGGACACTTGACTGGCCGGCATGTGTTTCACTTCGTTCCTATGTCTGTCCCTTCGGGGAAATGTCACGCGGTGACTTCCGGAGTCCTGCCTAGCCTGCTACAGCCCGGGTTCCCCAGAGTCCTGTTAGCCCAGTGCTACAGCCCAGATTCACACGCTGATGACCGACATGCTCGATGTGAATCACGTATGCCTGTCTCCATAGGTCTGTGCCGCTTTGGGTTCACGACTAGCCATGTCAGCCCGGGTTCTCTGTCATATGGATGCTAGCGACACTATCATATACGTGAGCCAAAAGGCGCAAACGGTCCCGGGCCATGGTAAGGCGACACCCGTGGGAATACCGTGCGTGAGGCCGCAATGTGATATGAGGTGTTACCGGCTAGACCGATGTGACTTGGAATCAGGGTCCTGACAGCGTTGGCATCAGAGCCGGACTGCCTGTAGGTTCGTTGATCCAAACTGGTCGATGTCGAGTCTAGAAATGCTTTAGCTATATGTAGGGGAATTGATTGTGGGAGGGAACGTAAGGCTCTTTTACTCCTTTACCTTATGCCCTCTGATCTGAGTCATTCTCTTCTCATTCAACATGGGTTAAGGACTAGGCTCTCTTCTTCTATCAGGTTCACGTGTTACTAATCCGTAGTAGCTTATAGGATTGATGTTACAAGCCTCAGCACAGTTTCTACTACTTTTAGTATGTTGCCAGTTGAATCAGAACCTTGATATGATGTTGTTGAGTGGTATTGCAAACTGTTGTGGATGTCTCAAATCCGTTTCTGAGCATTTACAGCTGTTATGCTGTCCAATTTTCCCTAGAAATTCTAATGTCTTTGCATTATGGTTGTGCTTTCAGATGGCCACTCATGCTCAAAACCAAGTGGTTCGCCTGATCCGGTGCCTCGATGTGCCCGGTCATACTGCTATGTTAGTCCGGGTTATGATCGAGATGGATTACCGTTGGTATCCCGAATACACTGTCGAAGAGCAATTCCGAGACTTCAACCAGAGCCAGTACCTCTGTACCGTCAGGATATATCCCTCTTATCCTGGAGCCACTGAGCCCCTTCACTGTTCCTATGGACTCGGGGTTACTGTTGAGATGGTTTTGCAGGATGCTTCCTATTCCATGATGACCATCATGCGAGTCCGGACTGGCCTGCTTCGGAACACCGACTTCCGTTATATGCCAGCTTCACTTCCGGGAGCGCAAGGGTATCTCCAGGCTATCTATGCTGACCCCACACATGAGGAGTCACTACTCCGCACCACTGCCGAGATGCTCGAGGATAAGGACCGCGAAAATCGGGCCTTGCGTATGGAGCTTTTTAACTCTCGTGTTGATCACTGGGCCACTTTGACTCGGTTTGCACCGGCGGTACAGGCAGGATACATGGATCTGAGAGATCTGTACCCTGTACGGTCTGGATTGCCAGATTGTATGGAGTGGCGCGATGTAGGAGGCATCACCCCTCCCCATGGTCCCCGTCTGCCACCACCTGTGGGACGAAGGCCACATCCGAGTCCCTTTGCTCCGTAGGCTCCGCAGGACCGTCTGTTCCCAGATGATCATGTTCCACTTCCAGGTTTTGGTGGCGACTTCTATGAGGATTACTACGGAGCCTCGGAGCAGGGGGAAGCCAGTGCAGCTAGGGGTGAAAATCTACCTCACCCGCCTTCTCTGGCCGAAGTGATGCTGGAGGCGGAAAGAAACAAGCGTGAGACTAACCGCTTGTTGGAGTGGATTGAGCAGAACACTGCACGCCATCAGCGAAATGACTTGGTGTCAATCAATGACTTCATCAAGCTGTACCCACCAAGGTTTAACCATTCCGTCGAGCCCCTCGACGCGGATGACTGGCTTCGCAGCATCACCCACAAGCTACGTTCTGCCAACATAGCCGAAGCTGACAAGGTTACTTATGCTGCCTGTCACCTCGAAGGCCCTGCTAGCCTTTGGTGGGAAAACTTTGAAGCTATGCGCCTGGTCGGCCAAATCACTACTTGGGCTGAATTCAGTGAGGCTTTCTGTGAGCATCACATTCCAGAAGGTCTCATAGATCGCAAGAGGGAAGAGTTCTGCAATTTCACCCAAGGAAGACTGACTGTGGATGCATATAGTCGTGAATTTGGGAATCTGGCATGATATGCTCCTGAAGAAGTATCTACCGACGCCAAGAAGCAGGCAAGGTTCCGCAAGGGACTTAGCCCTGAGCTTCGCCACGATCTTCGTCTGCACGAGTGCACCTCCTTTCAGAAGTTGGTCAATAAAGCCATCAGTGCTGAGATAGGCCAGTCTGACTATGACGCTTCACACAAGCACTCCCGTGATTTTGGCTCTTCATCCGGCTCTGGATCTGAGAAGCGTCGGGTGTGGATTCCAAGCACGGCACTGCCACCCAGGTTCATTCTGAGGCCATCCTTTGAGGCGCCTCGTCCCAACCAGCAGTTTGCACTGCCCAAGCCCTATGATGGCCCCGCTGCTAATGCTGCTCCACGCCCCAATGTTGTGACCTGTTTCAAGTGTGGAGAGCCGGGTCACTATAGTCGAGAGTGTCCCCAGAACAACAACCCCAATCAGTCTGGAAAGTCCGTTGGCCATGGTAAGCCAGCGGGAAAGACATTCTACGCCAAGCCGGTCACCACTCCACGTGGCCATGTCAACTATGTCTCAGCCGAGGAGGCTCATGAGGATCCTAACGTCGTCCTTGGTACACTCCTTGTTAATTGCCATCCGGCGTCTGTTCTTTTCGATACTGGAGCATCTCATTCATTCATATCCGAGAACTATGCTCGATTGCATAACACGACATTCTGTGACATGCCCACTTCCATGGTAATTCAAACTCCGGGTTCCAAATGGCAAACTTCTAGAGTAAGCCATGGGAACGAAATTCTTGTCGATAGACTTGTCTTCCTTGCATCCTTAATAGCTCTCAAGTCCTCGGACATAAACATCATCTTGGGTATGGACTGGATGTCAGCTCATTATGCTAAGATTGATTGTGCCACTAGAACCGTTCAACTTACTCACCCATCGGGCAAGACAGTCAATGTCTTAACTTGAGTGGCCAAGCGCCAGCTTTACTCCCTAAATGCCAACCCCCTTCCAGACCTTGAGGATATTCCGGTAGTTCGGGACTTTCCGGATGTCTTTCCAGAAGAACTGCCAGGTGTTCCACCTGATAGGGATGTCGAGTTTGTGATAGACCTTGTTCCAAGAACCGTTCCAATTTCTAGGAGACCCTATAAGATGGCACCCTTAGAACCAGCCGAGCTTAAGAACCAACTCGATGAGTCCTTGAAAAAGGGTTTCATCTGTCCTAGTTCCTCTCCTTGGGCTTGCCCCGTCCTCTTCGTCAAAAAGAAGGATGGAACAGATCGGATGGTTGTAGATTACCGACCTATCAACTTGGTCACTATCAAGAACAAGTATCCGCTTCCCAGGATCAACGATCTGTATGATCAGCTCGCTGGATCCTCAGTCTTTTCCAAGATGGATTTGAGGTTGGGCTACCATCAAATCAAAATCAGAAACGGGGACATCCCCAAAACGGCCTTTGTTACTCGTTATGGCCAATACGAGTACACCGTTATGTCCTTCAGTTTAACCAATGCCCCAGCCACCTTCTCTCGGTTAATGAACTCAGTCTTCATGGAGTATTTGGATAAATTCGCCGTAGTTTATCTTGATGACATACTCATCTACTCCAAGAATGAAGAGGAACATGCCAAACATCTAAGGCTGGTATTGACGAAACTTCGAGAGCATCGGCTTTATGCCAAATTCTCCAAGTGTGAATTTTGGTTGCCAGAAGTGACCTATCTAGGCCATGTAATCTCTGGTAAGGGTATTGCTGTCAATCCCGAGCAAGTTCAAGCCGTCCTTGATTGGACTCCACCTGAGACGGTCAAGCAAGTTCGGAGCTTCCTTGGCTTAGCGAGCTATTGCCGCTGCTTCGTCGAGAATTTCTCCAAGGTTGCTAAACCTCTAACTGAACTCCTCAAGAAAGATAAAAAGTTCGAGTGGACCCCATAGTGCGAGTTCAGCTTTCAGGAACTGAAAAGACGCCTGACATCTGCTCCCGTACTGGTACCACCAGATTTCTCCAAGGACTTTATTATCTATTCCGACGCCTCCCGACAAGGACTAGGTTGCATACTCATGCAAGATCGTCAGGTAATTGCCTATGCTTCACGGCAATTACACCCACATGAGGAAAACTATCCCACACATGATCTAGAGCTTGCAGCTGTAGTCCATGCACTCAAAAACCTGGCGACATTACCTCCTCGGTAATCGTTGCGAGATCTTCACCGATCACCAAAGTTTGAAATATATCTTCACCCAACCGGATTTGAATCTCAGCCAAAGATGTTGGGTCGAGTTGATCTTGGATTACGACTTAGGAATAACTTACACCCCGAGCAAAGCCAATGTCATGGCTGATGCGTTAAGTCGTAAATCTTATTGTAACAACCTGATGTTACAACAAAGTCAACCACTTCTCCATGAGGAATTTCGTAAGCTTAATCTTCACATTGTTCCTCAAGGATTCCTATCCACCCTGGTGGCGAAGCCTAACCTTATGGATCAGATCATAACCGCCCAGCGGTATGATAAGGGCATATCCCGGATTAAGGAAAACATCGCTAGAGGAGTTGCTAAATGTTTTTCCATGGATGAGCGAGGTGTTGTATTCTTCGAGAACCGCTTGGTGGTTCCCAGGAAACAACAATTACGGCAATTGATCCTTAAGGAAGCTCATGAATCCCCTCTCACCATTCATCCCGGTAGTACTAAAATGTATCAAGACCTACGCCAGAGATTTTGGTGGACTAGGATGAAGAGAGAAATTGCTCAATACATTGCTAGTTGCGACGTCTGTCGTCGTGTTAAAGAGGAGCATCAACGGCCTGCTGGCACCCTTCAACCTTTGGCTATTCCTGAGTGGAAATGGGATAAAATCAGTATGGATTTCATTAATGGGTTTCCCAGGACCAAGAGAGGGAATAATGCCATCTTCGTCGTGATCGACCGTCTTTCCAAAGTAGCCCATTTCCTACCTTTTCGTGAGAGTATCACCGCTAGCCAGCTAGCTGATTTATACATCTCCCGAATAGTGTCTCTTCATGGTGTCCCATTGGAAATTAACTTAGACCGTGGGAGTCTCTTCACCTCTCGATTTTGGGAAAGTTTACAAAATGCTATGGGAACTCGTCTCTCTTTTAGCACCGCCTTCCATCCCCAATCAACTGGTCAAGTAGAGCGAGTCAATCAAATTCTGGAAGATATGCTCCGAGCTTCTGTCATCTCATTCGGAATGGGTTGGGAGAAATGCCTTCCATTCGCGGAGTTTGCTTATAACAATAGTTATCAAGCTAGCTTGGGCAAAGCTCCTTTCGAAGTTCTCTATGGACGGAAATGTCGAACGCCTCTTAACTGGTCAGCAACCGGGGAAAGACAACTCTTTGGCCCGGATATGATTCGGGAAGCAGAAGAGCAGGTTCGCGTTATTCGTGAGAAATTGAAAACAGCCCAATCTCATCAAAAGAGCCAATATGATCGTAAACATAAGCTCATGACTTATGAAGTCGGCGAGAAGGCTTACCTTCGGGTTACTCCGTTAAAGGGAACCCATCGTTTCGGTATCAAAGGCAAATTGGCTCCTCGTTACATTGGACCCTTTCGCATTCTTGCCAAACGAGGAGAAGTTGCCTACCAATTGGAACTACCTTCGCATATTTCCAGAGTTCACGATGTCTTCCACGTTTCTCAACTCAGATGTTGCTTCGCGGATCCTATCCGTGGAGTGGACCATGAAACGCTTGATCTACAAGATAACCTCTCATATCGGGAATATCCCGTTCGTATCCTTGATCAAGCCGAGCGTACCACTCGACGCCATAATATCAAGTTCCTCAAGGTTCAATGGTCACACCATTCCGAGAAAGAAGCCACTTGGGAAAGGGAGGATCGTCTTTGACTCGAGTACCCCACCTTCTTCCCGGAGAATCCTAAATCTCGGGACGAGATTCTTTTGAGTGGGAGTGAGTTGTCACATCCATGTGTTAGTCAAGCATTAGGATTGGTTGGACATGTGCATCATGTTTAAATTTATTTTAAATTTGAAATGGGGATGACAGAACCCCCAGCACCCCCCCTGGAACAACTAGGGTTTACTAAAAACTTTTTCAATGAACCTGAAATGCCCTTCTAAAAAGCCTACCTTTTTGTTTTGGGTTAAAACCTTTGACAAAAATGGTGCACATTTTTCTAGGACATCTTAAGGTCATTGGATTAATTCTTATAGTATTTGCATTTGGGCATTTAAATGCTATAAAATATTTTAAATGCTCAAATAATCATAAACTAAAATGTTTGCTGTTGGATATATTCTAAGCAGTAGCCATGATTAATTTTATGATTTTTGGAAATGCTGTGGCATTTTTAATAAAGCCTTGAAGTTACAGAAATTATAGAATAAATGAAAAACAGAAAAGGAGAGAGAGAGAGAGAGAGAGCAGAGACTTACCTGTTGCCCTGGCCTGGCCCAGCTCGGCCCAGTCCACTGGCTCGCGCCAGTCATCCTCCTCCTCTCGCCAGGAGAACGAGAGGCGCGTGGCCGGCGCCCGCAGCCACACGCCGGCCACCTCCTGCTTCTGCCGACGCCCCGGACGCGTCTACCAGTGCCACGCAGACCCCCTGGACCCCTTGACCGCTCCACTCTCCCCCCTGTCTCGCCTCTCTTGCTCTCTCCCCCGAAGCAGGGCGCAGCCGTCGCCGCCGACAAGCACCACCGCAGCCACCGCCGTCCACTCGTTGCCTCGCCGTGCCAAGAAGTTCCGCTGTCGTCCACTGCTTCGCCTCGACCCATCCCCGAGCGCTCAATCGCCCCAGAGACGCTGCACCGAGCTCGCTTCAACCTCGGTCGCCGGAGATCCCCCTCGCCGCCCCGCTCGCTCCAGCTCTTCCCCGAGCTCGCCGTTCGCTCCCGTGCAACCGCAGTGAGCTACTGACCTTCTCCCCCTCTCCGTTCTAGCTCTCGTGCACTGTACGCGCCACCTCGAGTTCGCCCGCACGCGCCGCTGCGGAGCTCGTTGTCGACGAGGCTCCGGCCATGCCACGGCCATGCCACTTAGTCCACTAACCTCACCACGTTTCCAGGAGCCTAACGCACCTTACCACGTGCCTCACTATGCCCCGCAGCCTCGGTTCTGAGCTCACCCGAGCTCCGACCGCCGCCAAACTCGTCGCCGGCGACGTTTCCGACCACCCCAGCTCCACCCACTGCCACCACTCGACGCGGCTCACTCCCCGCACCACGTAGATGGTCTCCGCCGTCCTTTTGGTCGCCGGAGTACAAAACCCGCGCTGCTCCGCCGCGTCTGGCCTCGCCGGCGGCTAAACACCGGCGAGTTGACCCTATTTGACCCCGTGTGGGCCCAGGTTGACCTCCCCTGAGTCTCTGACACGTGGGACCGCCCAGCTAATTAACTTAGATTAGCACTAATCACAAATTAGTTAGTTAATTAACTACTGACACGCGGGTCCCACTGGTCAGGTTTGACCTGGACCGGCCCGTTGACCCCTGACGTCACTCTGACGCAATGCTGACGCAATAAATCCTTTTCTGGATTTATTCTTTAATAGGAAATTCCAGAAAATAGTCAAAACTTCTAAAAATCATAGAAAATCAACCATAGCTCCAAATCAAACAATTTATATATGAAAAATGATCAGAAAAATTCAGTCTATCCATCTGTAATGGTTTCATGCATGACAAAACAAGATAACCTTGTTGTTTAAGCAAAATAAGATAATGCACTAATAAGGCTATGTTAAATGAACTAACATTTGAATCTTTGATTCAAATGAGTTCATTCCTTTCTGTTTTAGCATTGCATTAGGCAGGACACATCATTTTGCCATGTCATAGCATGCATCATATTGTTGCATATTGTCATGTGTTGATTATGTTCTGTGCGTCCTTCGTGGTAGGTTCTTCCTCCAAGGATATCTCCGAGTATCCAACCGAAGGGCAGTACCCTACTACCACTCCATCAGGAAAGCAACCCATTGATCATTCCGATACAAACCCATGTTCTCGCTTCTGCTCTTGTTTACTGCATTAAGACAACGCGATTCAAACTGCTGTGTGCTACGGTAGTTGAACCCTTATCCTCTGCATGACCTGTCATTGCCACAGTAACTAGATGAAACCCACTAGCATGTGTAGGAGTTGATTGAGCCATGTATGTGTTTCCTACCTTGCTATGCCTGCTATGCTTAGAGTTGTGTCAGGTCTGGTTCATCTGGGTGATGGGCTAGAGTGAAATGATTATGTCGGTAATGTGAGGGATGTGTTGAACATGATTTGGTAATGGTATCGATGAGAGGCCATGTAGGAGTACATGGTGGGTTGTTTCATTGAGGCCGTCCCTAAGAACTGAGTCCTGTATGTGTGATTTTAAGAATCAGCTACTACCATGCATTGGGATCCTTAATTGACCCTATCGGCTTCTTAATCACCCTAGTACTCTGTTCAGGAGTTGCAATTAGTTTCTGGTGTTTGTAGGTTATGTGTTGGCGGCCGTGCGTACCGCTGACCCTAGGGGTGGGCTATGTTGTGGTAGATAGACCGTGGCACGGTGTACCGAGTCACCCGTTTGGTGTCTCGGGAATCCTGTTCACATCGTTCAGGGCCGTATGTGGAAACCTCGGCCGGACTCCGTGCGGATGAAACCTGGATAGGCGATAAACCTGGACTAGAGGCTTGAGTGTTTAGGTAGGCCGTGGCCGACACCCTCGTTGGGCTTCCGCTTGAAGGTTGCCGAGTACATGTCGTGTAAACGGCGGTAAGTGGTGAAAACATGTATGAAGAAGTACACCCCTGCAGGGTATAAAACTATTCGAATAGCCGCGTCTGCGTAAAGGACTACTTGGTTGCCTATACAGTTCATAGACAAGTTAATGGATACTACTAAAATACTCAAGATAAGTGTGAGTACCGAGGATGGCCCTCTCGTAGGATGACGAGGGAGGATCCCCGGTGAGGTATTGTGTTGGTGAGTAGTGAACTCGTGTGCGAAAAACTATTTTACTAGTGGAGTCTCGTAGGATAGCTTAGCCAAGAGTCAAAGCTGGCTTGCTGCAATAACTCCACCACCTTCTTGAGAATGAGCATGTATAGTAGGTTCTGATGTAAGACTTGCTGAGTACCTTTGTACTCATGTTTGCTTAATTACTGTTTTCAGACAACAACACCGCCCCCTCCAATGGGTTTTATGTAGATCTCAATGTCGATGAGTGACTTGCCACCCAGGTGGTGATCATGGCCATGGAGGGCCCCATGTAGATAGACAGGCTTCGAGAAGCCTTTTTGCTTTCTAGTGTCTGTACTCAGACTATTTGCTTCCGCATGTGCTTGTATGCTTGTATGACTTGAGTGTCGGGTCATGTGACCCCTACCTGTATGAGCATGTTATGTATGGCTCTTTGGAGCCTTTAAATAAAGTACTTGAGTTGTAGAGTTTTGTTGTGATGCCATGTTGTATGTACTCATATCGGGCATATTGTGTGTATGATTGAAATGCTTGGTATGAGTGGGATCCGACAATCTAGTTGTTTATCCTTGGCAGCCTCACATATGGGGAAATGTAGTCTAGTGCTTCCTGAGCGATAGTAGTCCGCTACAGCCCGGTTCACCAGAGTCCTGCTAGCCCAGCACTACTGCTCTGGACACTTGACTGGCCGACATGTGTTTCACTTCGTTCCTATGTCTGTCCCTTCGGGGAAATGTCACACGGTGACTTCCGGAGTCCTGCCTAGCCTGCTACAGCCCGGGTTCCCCGGAGTCCTGTTAGCCCAGTGCTACAGCCCGGATTCACACGCTGATGACCGACATGCTCGATGTGATTCACGTATGCCTGTCTCCATAGGTCTGTTCCGCTTTGGGTTCACGACTAGCCATGTCGGCCCGGGTTCTCTGTCATATGGATGCTAGCGAAACTATCATATACGTGAGCCAAAAGGCGCAAACGGTCCCGGGCCATGGTAAGGCGATACCCGTGGGAATACCGTGCGTGAGGCCGCAATGTGATATGAGGTGTTACCGGCTAGATCGATGTGACTTGGAATCGGGGTCCTGACACCACTTTACCTGAAGAGGAGCGCTAGATGATTCAAATTCAAGTTCCAGGAAGGACGTTCATGCCAGTCACCGAGCCCATAGAGTTTTCCTTTGATGCACCGACATGGAGTCTAGGAAGGAGCATGGCAGCTCACATCGCCATGGGACGCATTGGAGAAGTTTACCGCAATGATCTCAAGGATACTATCTACCAGATTTGTGGGCGCCGAGATAAGCACTGGGTGATGATCAGCACCAAGAAGGATAGATCAATTGCAGCTTTTATCCAGGAGTTGAACCAGCAGATTCGACGTCAGGAGAACCAGATTTGCATCGACATGATAGATCTGAAGAAGGCAAGAACAACAATCAAGGAACTGGAGGAAGAACTCAAGGCTATGCATGAAGATTATGAAGAGGAAATCGAAGTACTAGTGGAGAAGAATGACGACCTAATCAAGAAGATCGGAATATTTATGGGAGGCCCTACACCAGTAGAAGAAGATGAAGAACCCAAGGAGATTCGCCCTGAAGACTACATCATCATCGACGACACCGACTCGTATCCAGATGATAGTGATGATGACTATGTTGATGAAGCTGGAGTAGATATCATGGAGTCTACAACCGAAGAATATTTCTAATAGACCACCTCATCAGTAGTAGTAGTCCACCATGTAAATATAGTAGTCCAAGCACTTTTGCGATAGTTAGATCGATTGTATACCCTTGTTTGATTGAATGAAGTGAATTGTTTGTTTTGCCTCATGTGCATATGGGTAGTGTTTTATCTCTAGACCCCCTCTATTCTTAATCTCATCTTTTCTAAACCCATCAGATGCCTCCGAGACGTGACCCCGGATTTACCTTCCCACCGGAGCTCACTCAGTTGATCCAGCAGCAGAACACTTTGATGCAGTTGCTAGTCCAGAATCAGAATCAAGGGAGCAACAACAACAACCCACCACCACCACCACTTGTCGACCACTTAGCCCGTTTTCTTAGGCTGAATCCGTCGGTGTTCTCTAGTAGCACCGAGCCGATAGTAGCAGATGATTGGCTCCGCAAGACAACTAGGGAGTTGACCACGGCAGGATGCACAGATGCGGAAAAGGTGAAGTTTGCCGCACATCAGCTTGAAGGACCCGCAGCATCATGGTGGGTGAATTTCACAGCCACTTTCCCTATCGACACTATCACATGGGATCAGTTTCAGCAAGCTTTCCGTACTGCCCATGTTTCAGCGGGAGCTATGGCCATGAAGAAGCATGAGTTTCGCAACTTGCGCCAAGGAGGATGGACAGTTGGCCAGTATGTGGAGGACTTTAGTAAGCTAGCACGTTATGCCCCAGATGACGTTGCTACGGATGCAGCTAAATAGGAGAAGTTTCTGGAAGGAATGAATGATGAGTTGAGCATGCAGTTGATGGTAGCAACCTTCAACAACTACCAGGAGTTGGTAGATCGTGCTCTTATGATTGAAGGGAAGCAACAGCAGATTGAGAACCGCAAGAGGAAGTATGGACAAGGGAAGTACAATTCTGGAGCTCGGCAGAAGCCACGTTTTACCCCTAGACCGGGAGGACATTTTCAACATACCCATGGATGAGGTAGCTCACACAATCATAATGGCCCCAAGAATGGTAATGGGAATGGAGGAAGCAACGGCCAGAACCGTACCAACCCATCAACCCCAGCCAAGAGAGACCTGAGCCAAGTCACTTGTTTTAAGTGCTAGAAGACCGGACATTATGCCAATGAATGTCCTGAATCCCAGAATGGAAATGGCAATGGAAGCTCTGGGAAGAAGCCAAACCCTTTCAATAGGGGACAGGTGAACCACGTTAACGTGGAGGAGGTTGAAGAGCAGCCGGATGCAGTAATCGGTAAGTTTTTGGTTAAGTCATTTACTGCACTCGTTCTTTTTGATACTGGTGCATCGTATTCATACATCTCAAGGGGATTTGTGGATAAGTATAAACTGCCAACCCAAGCCCTTAGGTCACCCATGTTAGTAACCTCGCCTGGAGCAGAGTATATGGCTAGTCTATGGTGTGATCGGTTACCATTAAGGATTGGTAACTATGTATTTCCCTCAGACCTAATAGTATTGGAATCCCAAGGATTGGATGTGATATTAGGCATGGATTGGTTATCGAAGTATGAAGGGAACATTGAATGCGCCAGTAAGTCAATTTTGCTTACAACGCCAGAAGGAAGAAGGATCAAGTATGTATCCCGGCATGTGCCGAAGAGGACTCAAGTAAATTCCCTAATAGGAGTTGTGCAGGAGGAAGTACCAGTGGTAAAGGATTTCCCTGACGTATTTCCATAGGAGTTGCCAGGCATGCCACCGGATAGAGATATTGAGTTTTTGATTGAGCTTTTGCCAGGCACAGGGCCAATATCTAAGAGACCATATAGGATGCCCGCAAAGGATGTGGAAGAGATTAAGAAGCAGATTAAAGAGTTATTGGATAAGGGTTATATTTGCCCAAGTTCTTCACCTTGGGGATCGCTGGTACTTCTAGTGGAGAAGAAGGATGGATCGTTAAGGATGGTTGTTGATTATCGAGGATTGAATGAAGTAACCATCAAGAACAAGTACCCACTACCGATGATCAATGATCTGTTTGATCGATTGCAAGGAGCTAAGGTATTTTCCAAGATCGGTTTGCGATCAGGATACCACCAGTTGAAGATTCGAGAACAGGATATACCTAAAACAGCTTTTACCACCAGGTACGGGTTGTACGAGTATACCGTTATGTCATTTGGTCTGACTAATGCACCCGCATATTTTATGAACATGATGAACAAAGTATTTATGGAGTTCTTGGACAAGTTCATCGTAGTGTTCATTGATGATATCCTAGTTTACTCGAAGAATGAAGAGGAGCATAAGGAGCATTTGCGTTTGGTACTTGGAAAGCTCAGATAACATCAGTTATATGCCAAGTTTAGCAAATGTGAGTTTTGGTTGAAGGAAGTTGGATTTCTCGGACACGTTATATCTGGAGAAGGTATAGCAGTAGATCCCACCAAGGTTGACACTGTGACAAATTGGTAAGCCCCAACAACAGTTGGAGAGATCCGGAGTTTTCTTGGACTCGCAGGATACTACCGGAGATTCATTGAAAAAAATTCGAAGATTGCGAAACCTATGACGGAGTTGTTGAAGAAGTATACCAAGTTCAAATGGACTGAAGAGTGTGAGGCTAGTTTCCAGGAATTGAAGAAACATTTGGTTACATCACCAATGTTGATTTTGCCAGATCAGACCAAGGATTATGAGGTGTACTGCGACGCTTCACGTCGAGGACTTGGAGCAGTGCTTATGCAGGAAGGAAGAGTTGTTTCATATGCCTCACAACAACTTAAACATCATGAGTTGAATTATGCCACGCATGATTTGGAGTTAGCAGCCGTAGTGCATGCGTTGAAGACATTTTCTCATTGGAAACCATTGTGAGGTGTACACGGATCACAAGAGTTTGAAGTATATCTTCACGCAGAAGGAGTTAAATCTCAGGCAGAGGAGATGGTTGGAGCTTATCAAGGATTATGATATGAGATTGCATTATCATCCCGGAAAGGCTAACGTAGTAGCTAACGCATTGAGCCGTAAAAGCCATGTCAACACTCTAATGACGGGAGAGTTACCAAGAGAGTTAGCCAAGAATCTTCGTGAGCTATGTTTGGAAATAGTTCCGAGAGGCTATGTAGCAGCATTGGAGATTCAGTCTACTTTGATGGATAAGATAAGAGAAGCTCAAAGGACTGACAAGGAGATCACTTCTATTAAGGAGAAAATGATCAAAGGAAAAGCTAAAGGATTTCGTGAGGATGAGCACGATACCTTATGGTTTGAAGACCGTGTTTATGTGCCCAATGACCCAGAGATCAGGAAGTTGATTCTGCAAGAGGCCGATGATTCACCATATTCGATTCACCCAGGAAATACCAAGATGTATCTGGATTTGAAGGATACTTTCTGGTGGACCGGAATGAAGAAGGATATTGCGGAGTATGTAGCAGTTTGTGATGTATGTCAGAGAGTAAAGGCAGAGCATCAGAAGCCAGCCGGATTGCTACAGCCATTGCCAATACCCGAATGGAAGTGGGATAAGCTAGGCATGGATTTTATTACGGGATTGCCCAGAACTCGTTCAGGCTATGACTTTATTTGGGTAGTAGTCGACCGTTTGACAAAGGTAGCTCATTTAATCCCAGTGAAGACTACCTATACTAGTGCCAAGTTGGCAAAGATATACATGACCAGGATCGTATGTCTGCATGGAGTTCCAAGGAGCATTGTATCAGATAGAGGAACCCAGTTTACCTCAAAGTTCTGGAATCAGTTGCATGAAACTTTGGGTACCAGGCTAGAATTCAGTACATCTTTCCATCCGCAGACAGATGGACAGACCGAGAGAGTCAATAAGATTTTGGAGGATATGCTGAGAGCTTGTGCGCTAGATTACGGATCTAGTTGGGACGACAATTTTCCATATGCAGAGTTCTCTTACAACAACAGTTATCAATCCAGTTTGAAGATGGCCCCTTTCGAAGCCTTGTACGGAAGGAGGTGCAGAACCCCGTTGTCATGGGATGAAGTTGGAGACCAACAGTTGTTTGGACCGGATCTGATTAAGGCATCTGAACAGAAGGTGAAATTGATTCGCGATAGGCCCAAGGTAGCCCAGTACAGGCAGAAGAGCTACGCAGATTCTAAACGCAAGGAGACAGTTTACGAAGTCAGAGACCGAGGTTATCTTCGAGTATCTCCACTTCGAGTTAAGCGCTTTGGAGTTAAGGGAAAGTTAGCGCCACGTTTTGTACGACCATACAAGGTCTTGGAGCGTATGGGAGAAGTAGCTTATAAGTTGGAATTACCCGAAGGATTGTTAGGAGTTCACGACGTGTTCCACGTTTCCCAGTTAAAGAAGTGCCACGCGGACATGGCTGATATACCGCTGAGAGATACAGTGCCGCTGGAAGCGATTCAGTTGGACAATGACTTGACCTATGAGGAGAAACCAGTTAAGATTCTTGAGTATGCCAGCCGAGTAACCCGCAGCAAGGTTATCAAGTTTTGCAAAGTTCAGTGGAGCCACCACACGGAAGATGAAGCCACCTGGGAGCGAGAGGAAGATTTGCTGAAGGACCACCCTCACCTATTTTCTAGCCAACCCGAATCTCGAGGGCAAGATTCATCTTAAGGGGGGTAGGTTTGTAACATCCCAAATTTTCAATTTGGAATGTTATACAATAGATCATCACTGCATATCATATTTATTTGCATTTTGGGTTGATCCTAGAAATCCTACGCAACTCAAGGACCCTCGGAGAGAGTTGGGGATTTCAGTATTTTCATATTTGAGTTTTCTCAAATTTTAAAAATAGGATCATTTGATTTTTATTTATTTTATCTTCAATTATATCTATTATAAAATATGAGAGAGGGAACAAAATGACTTTCCCAAAATAAAGAAATATTGAGGATTTAAATAAAAAAACAAATAAGGTTTTATTCTGGAGTTTTTCGCGGTTTATTTTGAATTTAGGAAAAATTGCACGTTTTCAAAAAAATTGCATTTAGGGCCAAGAAAATGTTCATCCTGTTCTAAATATTTTATTTAGACGGTGAAAATTTGTTTTGGCAATTTTAGATTTTTATTTATTTTTCTAGAATTTTTCTTAGTTTCGGCGAAATTGTTTTTTTATAAAAAAAACCGCGCCCGACTGGGCCAAAGGCCCAGCCGAGCCAGGCCGGCCCGCCAGGCCACCGCCTCCCTCGCCGAGCTGCCGCCGGACTCGGGGAGACCGAGTTGGGCACGCCTCCGCCGCCGACCCCCTCCCCAAGCAAGGCCGCCCCCCTCCCACTTAAATAGCCACCCCGGGGCCCCCTGGGAGCCCCGAGTCGCCGCGCCGCCCCGCCCACGCAGCCCACCGCCGCCGCACGCTGCCAGCCGCCGCTGCTGCTGCCACCCCGACACCGCTGCTGCCCATCGCCACCGCCCGGAGCCCCGCCGGACCGAGCCGAGGTAGCTGCCCCGCCGCCCGGTTTTTTGAGAAAAACCGATTCGGTTTTTTTTTGAAAACCCTAGTTTTTTTAATATATCGGTTTTTTATCCGGTTTATTTATTTAGCGAGCGTTCGCTCGTCCGTTCGTTTTAACGAACGCGTTCATCTTTTAGTTCCAGAAAACGAACGTTCGTTCGTTATTCTGTTCGTCATTTTTCTTTTTCTCGGATTATTCCGCGATTATTTCTGATCGCGATTTCTGATCCGATTTTCGTTCTAGTTTAACTTTTCGCTCGTTTATCGGAATCAGGCGATTCAAGCGCCGGAGTGCGCCGCTTGCTACTTCGAATCGCTAGGTTTTGCGGATCATCAGCAAGGCAAGTAACACTTTGATCATACCTCCTACTACCCAGTTTTTATTGCATTAGATCAATCCTCACACCATTGCATGATTAGGATCTAATTAAATTGTGGGTTTGGGAAGTAGATGAGGTAGTGCCTATTACCTGTTTTATTATCAAACCTTTGGGAGTTACTTCTACGTTTGCTTATGTTGCTATGCTATGCTAGTAGACGTGGATTGGGTGAGTGTATCCATGACAGATGTGAGATTGTTAAATTAATGGTTTACTTAAGGTGGCAACCTAAACACACATCTGGGTGGATTGAGGCACCTGGGCATTCCATCGATTGCCTGTTTTTCTTTTGGACCACCACCCAGGCTCAAAGGGATCATGAGATTATTCATACTAGAAACTTTTGTGTGCAGCCACAAGCTACTATGGGCTCTAGCATAGTTGACTAAGTTGTTGGAACTCCTATAGTGGTAGACTAGCATATGTAGGGGATGTAGGTTGGTACGGTCTACCCGTTCATAAGGTGCAAGCGCTTCTGAAAGACTATGTCGCGGTCATCTGTTTCTCAAACATGATGTAGTGCGAGAATCCCAACGGAGGAGATCGAGTCTTGTGGGGAAAAGTGCGCAAACCTCTGCAGAGTGTATAAACTAATCATGGTTAGCCGTATCCCCGGTTATGGACATCTTAAGTATCTAGTACTTGGATTATCATGTGAATCTCATCGTGTTACTCTAAATTAATTTTGTTGGGTTTTAATGATGATGCTTAATTGGGATTGAGAGGGTGTCTACACTCTCAATGTTTAACAACTACCATGATAGTTAAATAAAATTTATTCCTTTGCAGTAGGGAAAAATTGGCTTTACGCAAAACTGTAACCATAGAGCTTTCCACCAGCCAAATATGCATGTAGTATAGCTTTATTCTTTCTTTGCTCTCTATGTGTTACATTGCCAGCATATTCCATGTGTTGACCCATTTCGGGCTGCAACGTTCATGTTGCAGACTTTTCAGACAACGAGTAAGGTGCCTTTAGGTCGTGGTTCTATACTGACTGATGCCGTTGGAGTTGATGGACTCACTTATCTTCCAAGCCTTCCGCTGTTATCGTTATTAGATGGCCTTAAGCCATATTTATTGTAATAAGTTCTCTTTTGAGACATTCGATGTAATAAGTGTGTGATTGCTACTCTGTTATAAATCCTTCAAGTACTGTGTGGTGCCAGAATTACCGATCCAGGGATGACACCGGAGCACAGAGATTGGACTGTTTGAGGTCTGGTCGCTACAGAATCATATTGGATGGCCCAGATGACGCTACTGGGCCTAATTCGGATAGGGCGTAACGGGCCTTGGGTTAGCGGGCTGTAAATGGGCTATATACGAACAGGCTGTTAACAGGCTTTCCATGGGCCGGCCCGCTAGCTTTTGACCAATTCAAACGGGCCGGCCTTTTCACAGGAATGGGCCACTGTTGGGTCATGCCACGTGTCGACGTATCATAGGCGCCTTCTGACCAGTGAGTGGATGACATTTGTCCCAACAATGAGCCAACATGTGTTTCCTCTAGCCAATGATGATTTTACACGTGGAAAATCCCCATTGGTCGGGGCCGTTAACGGGTTATTGGATCCAAAACCCGACCCGATAGCTTAACGGCGTTCCGTTACGGTGGATGCCAAGTGTCGGTCACCCTTGACGAAAGCACTTCTGTGACGCGCGATTTATCTTCATGGAAGTGGACACTTCTGTGATGATAATTTTGGTAATTTCATGGAACACTTCTACGACAGCACAGGTATGACTATCTTGATTCTGTCATAAATTTGTCATGGATGTACATGCATGACAAAAAACGCGACCTACTGTGACAGACACGTATCATCACGGAAGTGTATTTTTTGTAGTGACAGAATCATCACCAAGATTAGATGTCATATCAAAATGATTAAACATTGGTTCTTTTACATCAATAGTTAATTCAATGGGTGCACTCAAAATTGTTGGTATTTCAGTTGTTTGATCACACAACGCATTCATGACAGTAACAAGATTCTCTAAAATAGGTGGTGTGCTCAAATCAACAGGTAACTCAACACATGATGCATTCAAGTTAACTAGGCATGCATCATTCTTATGTGAAGTGATATCATCAATACTTTTACTGTTACCTTGTCGCAAAGACGTAGATGATGTAGGTATGGACAATGACAATGTACCATACACTTGAGATGATGTCATGATACATCTCCAACGTATCTATAATTTTTGATTGCTCCATGCTATATTATCTACTGTTTTGGACATTATTGGGCTTTATTATCCACTTTTATATTATTTTTGGAACTAACCTATTAACCGGAGGCCCAGCCCAGAATTGCTGTTTTTTTGCCTGTTTTAGGGTTTCGAAGAAAAGGAATATCAAACGGAGTCCAAATGGAATGAAACCTTCGGGAACGTGATTTTCTCAACGAACAAGACCTAGGAGACTTGGACCCTACATCAAGACACAAAAGAGGAGGGGCCACGAGGTAGGGGGCGCGCCTACCCCCCAGGTGCGCCCTCCACCCTCGTGGGCCCCTGTTGCTCCACCGATGTACTCCTTCCTCCTATATATACCTACATAAACGATCAGATACGGAGCCAAAAACCTAATTCCACCGCCACAACTTTATGTATCCACAAGATCCCATATTGGGGCCTGTTCCAGAGCTCCGCCGGAGGGGGCATCGATCACGGGGGGCTTCTACATCAACACCATAGCCCTTCCGATGAAGTGTGAGTAGTTTACCTCAGACCTACGGGTCCATAGTTATTAGCTAGATGGCTTCTTCTCTCTTTTTGGATCTCAATACAATGTTCTCCCCCTCTCTTCTGGAGAACTATTCGATGTAATCTTCTTTTTGCGGTGTGTTTGTTGAGACCGATGAATTGTGGGTTTATGATCAAGTCTATCTATGAACAATATTTGAATCTTCTCTGAATTGTTTTATGTATGATTGGTTATCTTTGCAAGTCTCTTCGAATTATCAGTTTGGTTTGGCCTACTAGATTGATCTTTCTTACAACGGGAGAAGTGCTTAGCTTTGGGTTCAATCTTGCGGTGTCCTTTCCCAGTGATAGTAGGGGCATCAAGGCATGTATTGTATTGTTGCCATCGAGGATAACAAGATGGGGTTTTCATCATATTTCATGAGTCTATCCCTCTACATCATGTCATCTTGCTTAAGGCGTTACTCTGTTTTTAACTTAATACTCTAGATGCATGCTGGATAGCGGTCGATGAGTGGAGTAATAGTAGTAGATGCAGGCAGGAGTCGGTCTACTTGTCTCGGACGTGATGCCCATATACATGATCATACCTAGATATTCTCATAACTATGCTCAATTCTGTCAATTGCTCAACAGTAATTTGTTCACCCACCGTAGAATACTTATGCTCTCGAGAGAAGCCACTAGTGAAACCTATGGCCTCCGGGTCTATCTTTATCATATTAATCTCCTACTGCTTAGTTATTTCCTTTGCTTTTTACTTTGCCTTTATTTTACTTTGCATCTTTATCACAAAAATACCAAAAATATTATTTTATCATATCTATCAGATCTCACTCTCGTAAGTGGCCGTGTAGGGATTGACAACCCCTATTCGCGTTGGTTGTGAGGATTTATTTGTTTTGTGCAGGTACGAGGGGCTCGCAGCCTCCTACTGGATTGATACCTTGGTTCTCAAAAACTGAGGGAAATACTTACGCTACTTTGCTGCATCATCCCTTCCTCTTTGGGGAAAACCAACGCAGTGCTCAAGAGGTAGCATGTCACACTCACAATCTGAGGTGGGGCTGCTCTAGTAGGTGCAACGGTGGAGGAACCAACCGACGGTGGTGAGCATGAACTAGAATAGTAGTTGTTGTAGTCACCCAATGCATCCTCCTGTATCTGTCTCTCAAAGGTACAAGCACAAACATACATACCAGTAATGCAACGAGGAATATACAGAAATATTGCCTGAATATCATGGTTCAAACCACCAAAAAATCTATTCATTGTATCATCCTCAGATTCTTCTATGTCACAATGATGCATATAAGATTTGAACTCTTGGTAGTAAGCATGAACAGTGTTGTTGCCTTGTTTAAATTGTTGAAATATGCGAAGCAATTCACGACGATAGTAAGGAGGGAAAAATTGTTGTCTCATTACATATTTCAAACCTTTCCAAGTTGTGGGTTGGTTATCAATGTTTTTCTTACAATGCACACTCCACCAAACAGAAGCAAAACCAGTAAATGCTCTAGTGGCTGCTCGCACTCGCTCAAGTTCAGAAAAGTCATGGTGACTAAAAACTTGTTCTACTTCAAGCTCCCAAGCTAGATAAATAGTAGGATTAAATCTACCCTCAAATGACGATAAAAAGATAACCTGACCATGTGCTTGTGTGTGTTGTCCAACTCTCGTGATGGTGAAGATGTGTCCGTTGTCCAATAACTTCTATCTCCGGAACCTGTCATGATTAGTAGAAACAAGAAACAAAATTCGAGAATAATGTTCCTATGAACTACTAGGATGTGGTTGTAAAGTGCTCACAGTAAAGCAAATATCAATATCTTACAAGTTCTTACCATGCGGCAGGTGGTGACAGGTAACCAGCGGTGTCAAATAACTCCGAAGATTGTGTAAAGCGATTGCCAGGGGAACGTACGTATACACGGTGTAGAAATATGTGAAGCTGGGTTGGCTATATATGGTAGCAAAAAATTAGCAATAATCAATTCAGAGATGCAATGTTGAACAAACGCTCAACGACGGTACTATGCTAGTCCTAGGCTAGGCGGGACTAGAGACACGAGCCTAGAACACTAATGAGGTCACGTCGAAGTACACAAAGTTGCAATGGCTAACTTTTAACTAAACAAAACCCAAGGAAAAAGCTACTAGATGGATATACTTATATAGGAGCAAGGGGTGGCGGCCAAGGAGGTGGGAGGATGTCCCAAGGCATCCTAAAACTAAGCCTATGTCGTAAAAGGCTCATGGGCCCAAGTGGAGGTGATGCAACACCTTTGGACTTGTTGTTTGACTCGGATTCTACTGCAGCGTCAGATTTTTTCGTTGATATCTCAATGCTCCGGACGAATTTGAAGGTGAATCCAATTGGGTTGGAAAGAGTGATACGTCTCCGTCGTATCTAATTTTCCAAACACTTTTGCCCTTGTTTTGGACTCTAACTTGCATGATTTGAATGGAACTAACCCGGACTAATGCTATTTTCAGCAGAATTGCCATGGTTTTATTTATGTGCAGAAACAAAAGTTCTCAGAATGACCTGAAACTCCACGGAGATTATTTTTGGAAATAATAAAAAATACTGGCAAAGAATCAAGGCCAGGGGGCCCACACCCTAGCCACGAGAGTGGGCGGCGTGCCTCCCTGCCTCATGGCCCCCCTGGAGTTCCACCGACCTCAACTCCAACTCCATATATTCGTGTTCGGGGACAAAAAAACAATGAGAAGGATTCATCGCGTTTTACGATATGGAGCCACCGCAAAGCCCTAAACTCTCTCGGGAGGGCTGATCTGGAGTCCGTTCGGGGCTCCGGAGAGGGGAATCCATCGCCGTCGTCATCATCAACCATCCTCCATCACCAATTTCATGATGCTCACCGTCGTGCGTGAGTAATTCCATCGTAGGCTTGTTGGACGGTGATGGCTTGGATGAGATTTATCATGTAATCGAGTTAGTTTTGTTAGGGTTTGATCCCTAGTATCCACTATCTTCTGAGATTGATGTTGCTATGACTTTGCTATGCTTAATGCTTGTCACTAGAGCCCGAGTGCCATGATTTTAGATCTGAACCTATTATGTTTTCATGAATATATGTGAGTTCTTGATCCTATCTTGCAAGTCTATAGTCACCTACTATGTGTTATGATCCGGCAACCCCGAAGTGACAATAATAGGGACCACTCCCGGTGATGACCATAGTTTGAGGAGTTCATGTATTCACCATGTGTTAATGCTTTGGTCCGGTACTCTATTAAAAGGAGGCCTTAATATCCCTTAGTTTCTGCTAGGACCCCGCTGCCACGGGAGGGTAGGACAAAAGATGTCATGCAAGTTCTTTTCCATAAGCACGTATGACTATATTCGGAATACATGCCTACATTACATTGATGAATTGGAGCTAGTTCTGTGTCACCCTATGTTATGACTTTTACATGATGAACCACATCCGGCATAATTCTCCATCACTGATCCAATGCCTACGAGCTTTCCATATATTGTTCTTCGCTTATTTACTTTTCCGTTGCTATTGTAATCATCACTACAAAATACCAAAAACATTACTTTTGCTACCGTTACTTTTGCTATCGTTACCACTAGTATCATATTACTTTGCTACTAAACACTTTGCTGCAGATATTAAGTTTCCAGGTGTGGTTGAATTGACAACTCAGCTGCTAATACTTGAGAATATTCTTTGGCTCCCCTTGTGTCGAATCAATAAATTTGGGTTGAATACTCTACCCTCGAAAACTGTTGCGATCCCCTATACTTGTGGGTTATCAAGACTATTTTCTGGCGCCGTTGCCGGGGAGCATAGCTCTATTCTTTGAGTCACTTGGGATTTATATCTGCTAGTCACTATGAAGAACTTGAAAGACGCGAAAACAAAAATTTATCCCTCAACTACGAGGGGAGGTAAGGAACTGCCATCTAGCTCTGCACTTGATTCACCTTCTGTTTTGAGTAAGCTTGCGACACCTAAACCTGCTTCTGTTATTAATTCTGATATGTTGCATATTATTGATGATGCCACTTCTGTTATGCATGATACTTATGATGAAACTACTTCTATGCTTGATACTATTGTGCCACTTGCTAGGGCTAGAGAGAATGAAATTATTGAAACTGATAATATTGATGAAAGTGACGATGAAGGCTCTGCTAATAAATATGAATTGCCTGTTCTGCCTGAGGGCTATGTTATGGATGAAGAAACTAAAAGAGACTTTCTTGCATGCAATGATAGAAGTGATCTTAAGAAATTATTAGCTAAGCTTAAACAAAAAACTCTGAATGCTAGAATGAAATATGATCCTGCTTATGCTACTTCACCTATCTTTGTTACTGATAAGGATTACGAATTCTCTATTGATCCTGATATAATTACTTTGGTTGAATCTGATTCTTTTTATGGCTATGAATCTGAAACTGTTGTGGCACATCTTACTAAGTTAAATGATATAGCCACCATGTTCACTAATGATGAGAGAACTCGCTACTTTTATATCCTTAAAATATTTCCGTTCTCATTAAAGGGTGATGCTAAGATATGGTTTAATTCTCTTGATCCTAGTTGTGTGCATAGTCCCCAGGATATGATTTATTACTTCTCTGCTAAATATTTCCCTGCTCATAAGAAACAAGCTGCTTTAAGGGATATATATAATTTTGTGCAAATTGAAGAAGAGAGTCTCCCACAAGCTTGGGGGAGGCTTCTCCAATTACTTAATGCTTTGCCTGATCATCCTCTTAAGAAAAATGAAATACTTGATATCTTTTATAATGGACTAACCGATGCTTCCAGAGATCACCTGGATAGTTGTGATGGTTCTGTTTTCAGGGAAAGAACACCGGATGAAGCTAAAATTCTATTGAATAATATGTTGACAAATGAAAATAATTGGACACTTCCCGAGCCAGCTCCTGAGCCTATTCCTAAACCAACTCCGAAGAAAAGAGGTGTTCTATTTCTCAGTCCTGAAGATATGCTAGAGGCAAAGAAATCCATGAAAGAAAAGGGTATTAAAGCTGAAGATGTTAAGAATTTACCTCCTATTGAAGACATACATGGTCTTAATTTACCGCCTGTTGAAGAAATATATGGTTTTAATCCACCACCTATTGAAGAAACACATGGTCTTGATAACCCAGCACAGGTAGTAAAGGTAAATTCTCTCTATAGATATGATAAAGCTGAAATCCCTCCTACTAAGTTTGCTAGCCAATGTTTGGATGAGTTTGATAACTTTATGGTTAAGCAAGAATACTTCAATGCTTATTTTGGTAGACAAATTAAACAAAATGCTTATATGATTGAACACTTGGGTGATTATATGTCTAGAGTTAAAGGTGAACTTAAACTCATTAGTAAACATGCTTCTATGGTTACCACTCAAGTAGAACAAGTACTTAAAGCTCAGAATGATTTGCTCAATGAATTAAATGGTAAGAAAAATGTTAATGCTGTTAGAGTTATGACTAGAGGTGGTAAAATGACCCAGGAACCTTTGTATCCTGAGGGCCATCCTAAGAGAATTGAGCAAGATTCTCAGAGAAATGATATTGATGCACCTAGTCCTTCTAAGAGGAAGAAAAAGAAAAATGATAGCACTTTGCATGCTTCTAGTGAACCTATTATTGACACACCTGAGAATCCCAATGATATCTCTATTTTTGATGCTGAAACACAATCTGGTAATGAACATGAAACTAGTGATAATGTTAATGATAATGTTCATGTTGATGCTCAACCTAGCAATGATAATGATGTAGAAGCTGAACCTGCTGTTGATCTTGATAACCCACAATCAAAGAATCAACGTTATGATAAAAGAGACTTTGTTGCTAGGAAACACGGTAAGGAAAGAGAGCCTTGGGTTCAGAAACCCATGCATTTTCCTCCTAAGCCATCCAAGAAAAAGGATGATGAGGATTTTGAGCGCTTTGCTGAAATGATTAGACCTATCTTTTTGCGTATGCGTTTGATTGATATGCTTAAAATGAATCCTTATGCTAAGTACATGAAAGATATTGTTACTAATAAAAGAAAGATACCGGAAGCTGAAATTTCCACCATGCTTGCTAATTATATTTTTAAGGGTGGAATACCTAAGAAACTAGGAGATCCAAGAGTACCAACTATACCATGCTCCATTAAAAGAAACTATGTTAAAACTGCTTTATGTGATCTTAGAGCCAGTGTTAGTGTTATGCCTCTCTCTTTATATCGTAGACTTGATTTGAGTAAGTTGACACCTACTGAAATATCTTTGCAAATGGCTGATAAATCAACTGCTATACCTGTCGGTATTTGTGAGGATGTGCCTGTTGTAGTTGCAAACGTTACTATTTTAATGGACTTTGTTATTCTTGATATTCCCGAGGACGATAGTATGTCTATTATTCTTGGAAGACCCTTTTTGAATACTGCAGGGGCTGTTATTGATTGCAACAAAGGCAATTCTACTTTTCATGTTAATGGTAATGAGCATACGGTCCACTTTCTGAGGAAACAACCTCAAGTCCATAGTATCAATTCTATTGGAAAAATTCCATCGATTATTTTTGGAGGTTTTGAATTTCCTCTTCCTACTGTCAAGAAGAAATATGATATTCTTATTATTGGGGATGTGCATATCCCCGTTGAGGTAACATAGTGTCATTCGAAATTTCTCTGGTTTCATGTTACTCGAAATGAGTTTGTTAACAAGACTTGATCAACCTTGTTAGTGGATTCCTTTTGATGAGCATGAGATGGATGAAGTTAGAAAGCACAACCTTCTGTACCCTCCTTTTACTTTCTGTTATTTAGTTGAAATAAAGTAAAAATAGTATTTTCTGTCAGCCTTTTGAATTATCCGTGCAATTAAAAATACCCCGAAAATAAAAGTTCTCCAAATGCCCTGAAATTTAAATATGATTTTTTCTGAAATATTTGAGAATATTTGGCACTGAGAACACAGCGGGGGGAGCTGACACCTGGCCACGAGGGTCTAGGGCGCGCCCACCCCCTGGGCGCGCCCCCTGCCTCATGGGCCCACGGTGGCTCCCCTCCACTTATTCCTGCACCCACACACTTCTTCCTCCTAAAAAATCACCATCCGCCCCAAGTACGAGTTCTAGCTCATTTTGTTGCGATTTTCGATCTCCTTGCTCAAAGCACCTCTCACAAAACTGCTTTGGGGGATTGTTCCTTGGTATGTGACTCCTCCATTGGTCCAATTAGTTTTTGTTCTAGTACTTTATTCATTGCAAATTTGTGCTGCCTAGGTGACCGTGTTCTTGAGCTTGCATGTCAAATTTATATGGTTCCAAGTAGTTCTAATGCATGATATAGGTCCTAGGCACTTGTAGGAGTAGTTGCTATCAATTTTGTTGAGCTTGGTTCACTTTTATTTGAAGTTACTAAAAATTTCAGATTTTTTTCAGAAAATAATGAAGAGATTTTTGAGGGGCTCATCGAGCCGAAGCTCGAAGGAAAAGCAAAATGAAGAAGCAGAGAGGCCCAAATATAATCTGCCTCGCACCGCGGAGGTTCGGCCATGTGAATGGCCTTCCGATGATTTCTTGAGAGCAGTCGGGATTTATGATAATTTTTATGAATTGGCTAAGAATGCAGGCCTCACCGACTTCCTCCGCGACCAACGCGAAAAGTATCTCTTACTCATCAATAGTTTTGTGCAAAACTTCTACTATTATCCTAGGGAATCACCTCCTTCAGTAGAGTTTCATTTATATGATGTGGTTAAGAAGATTTCCCTATATGAATTTTGCAGGGTTTGCAAAATACCTTTCGAGGGTAGCTTAGAGAAACCACATCGTAGAGATGTGGACGGGTTCACTGACACTATTACTATAGGGGAAACTAGGAAAGTTTCCGATGCAAGAATCACTAGCATACATTTTCCTGTTTTACGCTACTTTGCAATATTTGCTAGTCATTGCTTAATTGGTCGCGGAAACTGTGGAAACCTTAGTGTTCCTGATATTATTATTTTGTTCCATGGTTTATTCCGTGACGACTCTGTTAGTATGGGCAGTATTATTGCCAAACGGTTAAGTCTGAACCGTACAAAGGGCCCCATCTTTGGAGGTGTCTATGCTTCACGCCTTGTTGCATACTATAACATACCTATTAGGTATTATGAAAAGGAAGAAAATTTGCCACCTACTGTTTATTTAGATTATAAGAGTATGGTAGCACATGATTTTATTGTTAAGAATAGGGAAAATGAGCTTAAATACAAATTGTTCTTTGATAAACATCATCCTGAGACTATTACCCTGCCTGCTCCTTCCTTGTTTGATTTATCTGCAGGCAAGTACCTTGTTCCGTTGGAGGCCATTCACGCCTACCGGAACCCTACATCAGCTGCAGAGCCAGAGCCGGAACCACAATTTGATCCTCCACGACAGTCTGATTACCAGTGGGATCCGGAGGTGATTGCCAGCCAGTGGCAATCTGAGTATCCATCACAGTATGACCCCAGTTACAACTTTGGATATCCGCCAGGCCATCCGTGGCATTAGACCAACTTAGGCCAAAAGCCTAAGCTTGGGGGAGTACGTATTTCTCACTGACATTACATTCATGTTCACACACTCATTGCTAGATGTCGGTGCTCATACTCTTTCACTGTAATATCCATGCTAGTTTATTTCTTTTTTTATGCTTTCTTTTTGTGTGTTTGATAAACCTTAATAAAAACCAAAAAAATCGTTGTAGCTTTTAGCTAGTTTTAATTTCCATGCTTGTAGTAGTAATTAAAAAGAAAATCCAAAAAGACTCCATGTTCTTCTTTTGCTTGTTGGGAGCTTTCCCGTGTAAATAGTTTTATTTCTTTTCTTTTCTTTGGGGTCGATAGGAGAAGACCATGATTAAATTGTTGAAGTGACTTCTATATGCATTATTGTTGATTTAACCAAGTGTCCATATTGTCTTGTCTTCTCCTGTTTATTGAATGCTTGCAGATTCCAGCTTAGTCCAATGCACGTGCACTGTTATTATTATTCACCTCATTTGGTCGTGCAAGTGAAAGGCAATTATGACGATATATGATGGACTGATTGAGATGAGAGAAGCTGGTATGAACTCGACCTCTCTTGTTTTTGTAAATATGATTAGTTCATCGTTCCTGATTCAGCCTATTATGAATGAACATGTTTGCAATGACAATTAGAGATTATAGTTGTTTGTGCCATGCTTAATTAGCTACGAGCTTATAATGGTTTAACTTGCGTGCCAACATGCTATTAAAATGGTTGTGATGTGGTATGATAGGGTGGTATCCTCTTTTGAACGATTCGAGTGGCTTGACTTGGAACATGTTCACGCATGTAGTTGAAACAAAATCAACATAACCTCTACGATATTTATGTTCATGGTGCATTATATCCTACTCATGCTTGCATTCGGTGTTGATTAATTTTAATGCATGTTCATGACTGTTGTCGCTCTCTAGCTGGTCGCTTCCCAGACTTCTTCTAGCCTTCACCTGTACTAAGCGGGAATACTGCTTGTGCATCCAATCCCACAAACCCCAAAGTTATTCCATATGAGTCCACCATACCTACCTATATACGGTATCTACCTGCCGTTCCAAGTAAATTTGTATGTGCCAAACTCTAAACCTTCAAATAAACATTCTGTTTTATATGCTCGAATAGCTCATGTATCAACTAGGGTTGTCTGTATCTTGCATGTTAGGCGGGTTATTCTCAAGAGGAGTGGACTCCGCTCCTCACTCACGAGAAAATGGCTGGTCACCGGGATGCCCAGTCCCATGCTTTATGCAAATCAAATCAAAATAATTGCAAACAAAACTCCCCCAGGACTGTTGTTAGTTGGAGGCACTCGTTGTTTCGAGCAAGCCATGGATTGATGCTTGTTGGTGGAGGGGGAGTATAAACTTTACCATTCTGTTTGGGAACCGCCTATAATGTGTGTAGCATGGAAGATATCGCCATCTCTTGGTTGTTATGTTGACAATGAAAGTATGCCGCTCAAAATATTATTTATCGCTGCTTTAAAATCGAGCTCTGTCACCTCTACAAATCCCTGCTTCCCTCTGCGAAGGGCCTATCTATTTACTTTTATGTTGAGTCATCATCCTCTTATTAAAAAACACCGGTTGGAGAGCACCGCTGTCATTTGCATTCATTACTGTTAGTTTACATTGAGTATGACTTGACTTAATCTCTTTCATCATGAATTACAATGTCTAGTCAGTCCTTGATCTTTAAAGGTGCTCTGCATTTATGTTTTGCGGTCTCAGAAAGGGCTAGCGAGATACCATCCTGTTATATCGTATCATGATTGTTTTGAGAAAGTGTTGTCATCCGAGATTTATTATTATTGCTCGCTAGTTGATTATGCCATTGATATGAGTAAACATGAGACCCAAATGTTATTGTGAATACGGTTAGTTCATAATCTTTGCTGAAAACTTGAATGCTGACTTTACATATTTACAATAACAAGAGGAAACGGAGTTTGTAAAAGTTTTTCTTTATCACTTTCAGTTTGTCAACTGAATTGCTTGAGGACAAGCAAAGGTTTAAGCTTGGGGGAGTTGATACGTCTCCGTCGTATCTACTTTCCAAACACTTTTGCTCTTGTTTTGGACTCTAACTTGCATGATTTGAATGGAACTAACCTGGACCGACGCTGTTTTCAGCAGAATTGCCATGGTGTTATTTATGTGCAGAAACAAAAGTTCTCGGAATGACCTGAAACTCCACGGAGATTATTTTTAGAAATAATAAAAAATACTGGCAAAGAATCAAGGCCAGGGGCCCACACCCTAGCCACGAGGGTGGGGGCGCGCCTGCCCCCCCTGGGCGCGCCCCCTGCCTCGTGGGCCCCCTAGAGCTCCACCGACCTCAACTCCAACTCCATATATTCGTGTTCAGGGAGAAAAAAAATCAAGGAGAAGGATTCATCGCGTTTTACTATACGGAGCCGCCGCCAAGCCCTAAACTCTCTCGGGAGGGCTGAGGCTCCGGAGAGGGGAATCCGTCGTCGTCATCATCATCAACCATCCTCCATCACCAATTTCATGATGCTCACCGCCGTGCGTGAGTAATTCCATCATAGGCTTGCTGGACGGTGATGGCTTGGATGAGATTTATCATGTAATCGAGTTAGTTTTGTTAGGGTTTGATCCCTAGTATCCACTATGTTCTGAGATTGATATTGATATGACTTTGCTATGCTTAATGCTTGTCACTAGGGCCCGAGTGCCATGATTTCAGATCTGAACCTATTATGTTTTCATGAATATATGTGAGTTCTTGATCCTATCTTGCAAGTCTATAGTCACCTACTATGTGTTATGATCCGGCAACCCCGAAGTGACAATAATCGGGACCACTCCCGGTGATGACCATAGTTTGAGGAGTTCATGTATTCACCATGTGTTAATGCTTTGGTCCGGTACTCTATTAAAAGGAGGCCTTAATATCCCTTAGTTTCCGCTAGGACCCCGCTGCCACGGGAGGGTAGGACAAAAGATGCCATGCAAGTTCTTTTTCATAAGCATGTATGACTATATTCGGAATACATGCCTACATTACATTGATGAATTGGATCTAGTTCTGTGTCACCCTATGTTATGACTGTTACATGATGAACCACATCCGGCATAATTCTCCATCACCGATCCAATGCCTACGATCTTTCCATATATTGTTCTTCGCTTATTTACTTTTCTGTTGCTATTGTTATCATCACTACAAAATACCAAAAACATTACTTTTGCTACCATTACTTTTGCTATCGTTACCACTACTATCATATTACTTTGCTACTAAATACTTTGCTGCAGATATTAAGTTTACAGGTGTGGTTGAATTGACAACTCAGCTGCTAATACTTGAGAATATTCTTTGGCTCCCCTTGTGTCGAATCAATAAATTTGGGTTGAATACTCTAACCTTAAAAACTGTTGCGATCCCCTATACTTGTGGGTTATCAAAGAGCACGAAATCTACTTTCCAACAAAAAAAGAATCACCCAATTTGGAGTCCGTATGAAAAAGTTGTTGGCGTTTTGAGTCAGGTATGTCTGTGCAGTCCGAATCTGAATCCAGAACGTGAGAGACTTGGACTCTATCTTCTCTTGGCCCAAAAGTGACGTGAGAGAACTTTTTGAACAGAACCTAAACTTCTCCTTTTCCCTTATCTTCATATGGGGATTGTACAAATGTCCCATACACCTGCTATTAGACAAAACACAAAAGTGTATGAAGTATTTTTGTTCTGGATAACATAAATAGATTATTGAATAGTTTGCACTAAAAATCACCTGACAAATATGCATGTATGCAATATTTTTGGTCGTATCCAAGATAGTTATGTCCTCATCAGGGGGCGTGCGGCCTGCCCTGGCTGCCTCTCTCTCTCTCCACTAAAGCCCATTAGGGCCCATATACTCCCCGGGGGGTTCCGGTAACCCCCCGGTACTCTGGTATATGCCCGAACTCACTCGGGACCTTTTCGATGTCCAAACATAGGCTTCCAATATATCGATCTTTATGTATCGACCATTTCGAGACTCCTCGTCATGCTCGTGATCACATCCGGGACTCCAAACAACCTTCGGCTCATCAAAACACATAAACTCATAATATCGATCGTCAATGAGCGTTAAGCGTGCAGACCCTACGGGTTTGAGAACTATGTATACATGACTGAGACACGTCTCCGGTCAATAACCAATAGGGGAACCTGGATGTTCATATTGGCTCCCACATATTCTATGAAGATCTTTATCGGTCAAAGCGCATAACGATATACGTTGTTCCCTTTGTCATCGGTATGTTACTTGCCTGAGACTCGATCTTCGGTATCTCAATACCTAGTTCAATCTCGTTACCGGCAAATCTCTTTACTCGTTCCGTAATGCATCATCCCGTAACTAACTCATTAGTGACATTGCTTGCAAGGCTTATATTGATGTGCATTACCGAGAGGGCCCAGAGATACCTCTCCGACAATCGGAGTGACAAATCCTAATCTCGATCTATGCCAACTCAACAAACACCATCAGAGACACCTGTAGAGCACCTTTATAATCATCCAGTTACGTTGTGACGTTTGGTAGCACACAAAGTCATAGGAACATGTATAAGTTATGGAGAAAGCAATAGCAACAAACTAAAAAATCATCGTGCTAAGCTAACGGAATGAGTCAAGTCAATCACATTATTCTCTAATGATGTGATCCCGTTAATCAAGTGACAACTCATGTCTATGGCTAGGAAACTTAACCATCTTTGATTCAACGAGCTAGTTAAGTAGAGGCATACTAGTGACACTCTGTTTGTCTATGTATTCACACATGTACTAAGTTTCCGGTTAATACAATTCTAGCATGAATAATAAACATTTATCATGATATAAGGAAATATAAATAACAATTTTATTATTGCCTCCAGGGCATATTTCCTTCAGAAGATATATCTGATCTTACTAACTAAATCACGGTGGAGAGGAAGAAAAAGCTGATGATGATCCGACGATTCTTGCAGCTAGGTTATACCTCCCTGCCATGAGAATTATTCAACTGATTGAGGGTCAAAGTGGACGACCCCTCTACAGTATCCACGTGTTCCAAGTTAGCGATCCCGCAACACTTTGTCATCCAAAACAAAATCAGACAAGATAAAACTAGATGAAGAAGAGCCTAGCGGCGATCCATCTAGTTCTCAACTAGATGGAGAAGAGATGGGCGTGGTGGCTATGCGCGAGAGGGGTGCCTCCAAGGGGACTTGTGTGTCACTAGTTGACTTATGGAAAGGCAACCCCCTCCTTGGTTCGAACAACCTAGGGGGAGGAGGGGTCCTCATAAGTTTCCACCCCCCCCCACCTTGGCCCAATGCGGCTTCCCGCCCGAGCCTAATAGGATGGCACCACTAATGAGCCTTTAGGGCCCATGTGGTTGTCTCCGCTGCTGTCGATAGAGAGGTCGTGACCGTCCCTTCCGTCACCGGCGGAGCGCCCGCTGCCATCGGACTCCATGGGTGGGAGCGAGTGCGGGTGGCAAGGAGGAAGCGGCTGAGGAGCAATTTGTGTGTGTGTGGGGGGGGGGGGGGGGGCTACCGGTTAGAGCATGCACAATGGTGCTATCTTAGAGTGCCACATAAGATAAATGTTGAGAAGGGGGAGAGAGAGAAATCATAGGAAAAGTGTTGTCTTCGCTTATTTAAAAGATTATCTCTTAACATAATATGTCTCACTATATTTTTAGAAATTACTAGTTATTAAACACAAGGATAAGAGATAACCCATTGTAGACGTCCTTCTATTATCATATCTAAATTACATGCAAAACTTAAGATAACACTGTTTTATTAACCACTGTACATGTTCTTAGTGTTTTGCTATCGTCGTTTAATAGCGTGTGACGAGCGTCATCTTCATCAAGGCAACGCGACACCTGATAGTGGGACCCAACGTTCTATTTTTTTCTCAAACGTCTATAATCGACCTATCAATCGTTTTTGGCAAACTGCCAGCACAATTATGATGAGTTTTGCAAAAAGAGAATGTAACATGGTGTTTTTTATTTTATTCAGCGTTCGTAAATATGATGATTTTGTGCACTTTACTCGTAGGGAGAGAAGGGGATTGGTGGATTGGGGCGGAAGGAAGGGGTCCGTGGGGGCCTGCCAAGCAAGGCCGAGAGCAACGTCCTAACGCAACGTCCCCAACAACCTCGGCTTCGCTCTCCCACTCCCGCCCCGCCCCGCCCCGCACACGTTCCATCCAACACGTCGCCGCCGTCGCCATGGCCACCATGTCCCGCTCCGGCTACGGCTCCGACGACGAAGACTCCACGCCGGCGATGCGCCGCCTCCGCCGCCTCTCCCTCCACCTCCTACAGCCCTCCGATCGGCCCGCCCCCGAGGGGGCTAATGCCCTGGCCCCCGCCGCGTGCGCGGGGAAGCGGCGGGCGGGGGGCCTGGACGTGGACGCGGCAGCCCTCACCGCCTACCTGCGGGGGCGGCACCTGGCGACGCAGGAGCGGTTATACAGGTTCTTCGTCGAGCGGCCGGAGCTCCACACGCCCGTCGAGCTGCCCATGGCCGCCCACCGCGAGCTCTGCTTCCGGCAGATGACGGCGCTCGTTCGCGAGGCCGGGGTGCGGCCGCTCAGCCTCATGGCAGACGACCCCGACGAGTACTTCGCCGTCATGGAGGCCGTCGGCGGGCTCGACATCTCCCTCGCCGTCAAGTTCGGCGTACAGTACAGGTTGGTTCGCTTTGCTTTTTTCACCGCGCGTGGCAGTTAATTTACTGGCAATTGAGTGATCCCCTCACAAATAAACTGGTAAAGAACACAACTCGATCCTGAATTTCTCCCATATGTTCCATATACATATTGGGATTGTTAGTTGGTGGTTAACCAGAGGGTTCCATCTGAAAAAAAAGGTTAACCAGAGGGCTTACATAATTGCTTGATGTCACGAGGCGAACTGCGAACTCATGTATGGATCAGTTGGTAATTTGAATGTCGGTATCAGTAACTAAATCGTTTTGTTTTACTCTTTTGAATGTGAATAACACAAATCATACTGATCTTTACCATACTGATTATCCCATTCACGAGGATTCTAACTTGGAGCATGGTGAATGTGATTTATGAGTGTGGGCTTGGATCTGTTGATAACTTAATGCCCCAACCTACTTCATGGATCTGTTGATAGCTTAACTGCAACCTACTTCATGTACGGTGGGTTGCAATTGCACTCCTTTTGGGGGCAGGCACTTATGAGTGTGACAAGGACTCTGAAAACAGAGCTTCAGTACGAGTGCACATGGGTTCATATTTTGTGGTGGCTTGATAGTAGATGATAGCTTTTTGCTGCCGTAGCATGGGCCTAATTAATTGTTGTGGCGAAAGAAGAAGCATTATTTCTTGATTAAGATGCTTGGTTTGTTACAACTTTGGTTATGGTTAGTTTTTTTTGAACCGAAAGGGGTTGCCCCCCTGCCCCAACTTTTTATTGAAAAAGCAAAGGCAACCAACGGACAGAGTTTACAGCTCTCGGCTCCAGCCAGAAGTAGCCACAGCAGAATTATTACAGATTCAAACATCAAACAGTTTTAAAAATCCACTAGAGAACTACGGAATGGCCCCTACAGGAACTACAAGCACCGAGGCACTGAACTCCCTACAGGCGCATCATCATGCCAGGCAATTCTAAGCAACTCCCCGCGATGATGGTTAGTTCATGAGCCATTTGATTGCCTACAGGGATGATTGCTTGCACAGTTTATTATTGTGAAATGTCAAGCATTTCATGTACCCATTTTTTGTAGTCGTGACGATTCTGTTTCGAGTATTGGGATTATTTAGGGTATACATGCATCTGGAGTTCGGTTGGTGGTTCATTTCATACAACCTCAAACACTGCACCTTTATCATTCTGGAATTCATGCAAAATGCCCTCAGCGGTATGTCGGATTATTTTCTTTGATGATCTTAGCAGGACAATAACACATCATTTGACATTTGTAATTATTATTTACTGGTTTTACGTCCTGCCTTTTCCTTGTGTACCTGTTGTTATAAATCGACTAACTTGCCTGCTTGTCAACGCAGTCTTTGGGGTGGTTCTATAATAAATTTGGGAACCAAGAAGCACAGGGAAAAGTACTTTGACAAAATCGATAATTTGGATTATCCAGGCTGTTTTGCTATGACAGAACTGCATCATGGTTAGATTATCTATTCAATTATTCCATCAGTATTGCTGATTTCTTGTTTGGTACTTTGATTGATTTGCAATTTAACTGTCTATTGGGACTTTTCCAACACCTAGAACACTGTTTACAATTGTTTGAAAAGATTCCCTTCATTTATGTTTGTTGCTTTTTGACAGGATCCAATGTTCAAGCCCTACAGACCACTGCTACATTTGATTCAGTTACTGATGAGTTCATTATTGATACACCAAACAATGGAGCCATTAAGTGGTGGATTGGCAACTCAGCTCTTCATGGAAAATTCGCTACTGTTTTTGCGAGGTTAATTCTACCGCTTCAAGGAAAAGGAGGGGAACCTGCTGACATGGGAATTCATGCATTTATTGTCCCAATTCGGGACCTTGAAACCCATGCTGTTCTTCCTGGAATTGAGATCAATGATTGTGGGCACAAGATAGGCCTAAATGGTGTAGATAATGGTGCCCTGAGATTCCGTTCCGTTAGGATACCCCGTGACAATCTTCTGAACCGATTCGGTGATGTGGCGCGAGATGGAAAATACACAAGCAGTCTCCCCACAATTAATAAAAGATTTGCAGCAACCCTTGGTGAGCTTGTCGGGGGACGAGTTAGTCTTGCATATAGTTCTGTGGGAATACTCAAAGTTGCAGTAACCATTGCTGTTAGATATGCTTTACTGCGTCAACAATTTGGTCCACCTAAGCAGCCTGAAATCAGTGTGCTGGATTACCAATCTCACCAGCACAAACTAATGCCTATGTTGGCATCAGCATATGCATTTCATTTTGCCAGGCAGTATTTGGTAGATAAGTACTCGGAAATGAAGAAAACCAATGACGAGGATATTAGCGCTGATGTCCATGTACTTTCATCTGGGTTGAAGTCCTACATAACTTCATACACAGCAAAATCTATTAGCATATGCCGAGAATCTTGTGGTGGCCATGGGTATGCTGCTGTAAATCGTTTTGGTGGTCTGCGGAATGACCATGATATATTTCAAACATTTGAAGGAGACAATACAGTTCTGCTGCAGCAGGTACCAATCGGAATCCTTTACAAAGCTTATTTTTGCAATATTTGGTGGGCATGTTCACTGATAGTTGAAAGGCTAGTACTCCCTCTGTAAAGAAATATAAGATCATTTAGATCACTACTTTAGTGACCTAAACGATCTTATATTTCTTTACAGAGGGAGTATATACTAAGAACTCACACTTGATTACATATTGGGGGTAGAAGTTTGGGTGAGTAATTTCATGTGATATGAAGTTACTTATACCTCAAATATTGTACTGTACCTCTTATCACAATGCTATTGTAGGTTGCTGGCGATCTCCTGAAGCAATATCAGCAAAAATTTAAGGGAGGAACACTCTCAGTCACCTGGAACTACTTGAGAGACTCCATGAGCACCTACTTGTCTCAGCCTAACCCCGTTACTGCTCGGTGGGAAGGGGAAGACCATCTAAGGGATCCTAAATTTCAGCTGGATGCATTCAGAGTGAGTCTTATCTTCATAATAATATCAGTAGCAATTGGATAGAAGTCCTGCACTGATTGCATAAACCCTCTTCTCAGTACCGAACATCTAGACTACTGCATAGTGTTGCTGCTCGACTCCAGAAGCACATGAAGACACTTGGAGGTTTTGGTGCATGGAACAGATGTTTAAACCATCTGCTCACGCTCGCGGAATCACACGTTGAGGCTGTCATCCTCGCAAGGTTTATAGAAGCAGTGAAGAGGTATAGTTCTGTGTCCTCAGTTACATTGTTCTTACCATCATTGCTTACTAGCTAGCTTGACACATTAGTTTTGCTAGTAAGATTTTGTTGAATACTTACAATGAAGATTTGGTTGGTTGAGATCAGCGAAAGCATTGAAAAACCCTCCTGTCTCCCTGACTCCAATTTACCACCCGTCGATCATGAATTCATGATTATTTGTGCTTGGGTTGTAGAATTATCCCTTGAAAAGTCCTCCTGTCGCCCTTTGTATAGTATAGTTCTCTTGCAACTTCTGGTACCGAGGACTACTTTTTGTGTTTGAGCCCTTATCCTCATTCTGTTGTTTAGCTGAACCACGAACGGAAATTAAGGTGAACTATCAAAGCCTACTCTCACCATTGAGATGTTGTGTTCGTAACCCTTTTGACTTTATCCAGTGAGGTTAATGCGACAAAAATGACTTTTGGTGTGTCTATGCAGCTGCCCTGATGCAAAAACACGTGAAGTACTGAAGCTGGTGTGCGACCTTTATGCGCTCGATAGGATCTGGAAAGACATCGGGACATATCGGAATGTAGACTATGTCGCGCCAAACAAAGCCAAGGTTTGTATATGCTTGTCATCAACCCCATAGTACAAAATTGCAATGTCAGTCCTTGGCTTGAGACCAGAACCAGGACCTGATGCTACTATGCTCCCTGTATGCTTGCAGGCTATCCACAAACTGGTAGACTACCTCAGTTACCAAGTGAGGCTTGTTGCTCGAGAACTCGTCGACGCCTTTGATCTTCCAGATGAAGTCATCCGTGCGCCAATCGGCATGCAATCGGAGGCCTACGCTCAGTATACGCAGTGTGTCGGCTTCTAGACAAACAAACAAACAACATAGGCCTACCATATTCTACTGCAAGCCCAGACCGTTAGTCAAGAAGTTATATATAAACAGACTTCTATTACCTCTGTCCCAAAAAGCTTGTCTTAGATTTATCTAGATATGGATGTATCTAACACTAAAACATGTCTAGATAAATCCGTATCTTGACAAATCTAAGACAAGCTTTTTGGGACGGAGGGAGTGTCATATATCCAACATAGTAAATCGAGTGTATAATAAGATAAGTAATAGACATGAGATGTGTATAAGTGATAATATTGTGAACAATTTTTGTCAGCTGTGTTTTGGCAGCAACTCTTTGAATAAAGCTCGTTGCACGTGAGAAATTCTGTAGCTACAATGTCTGATCAATAATCTGTCTTCAGTCACGTGACAAACATGATGATGTGGCTAATCGGTTGGTTGAGAACATCATCAGGGATCGAACTATCTATCCTCACGGCATTATGCTGAACTATAACAGTACATTTTGCCGTGGCTGAAAAGAGACCGCATGATTCCTGATGAATTACCTTTTATGCCACTGTGAAAAGGCTTTGATGTGATCAGGGAAATGCCAGGGATGAATAAGGAAGCTGAAATGCCTAGCACTGAAGCATAATTGCAGCAATAATACTTGGTCATACATATGTATTGTACTCTGAAAACTGATGAACTATAGCCCAGATCATGTGAAACTGGAGCTATTTACAGATCACTAATACATCCAGCCTCCAGTTTTCTTGTTCGACGGGACAGATAAATCATAAAGAACTTTTGAGAACTAGAGTACAAAAGAGACAAACTTATAATAATGTTACAAAAGAAAGGAACATATCACTTCATCTTTTCAGTCTGAATCTGAATTGGAAGATCTAACCCTCCTATTCTTTGACATGTCAGTCTCATCAGAGTGATCTAATTGAGCATATATGGGCATTTCATATGACAACTAAAATACGTGTCCAAATAAGTTGAATTCAAATTTGAACTATTTCATTCAAAACTTTTTGTTTGGATTGTAATATTTATCTCTCTTTCAATTTTTGAAGAATTGTGCTATTTATCTTCAATTATTTTCAATACCCCGGGCATATGAAAAAAGACTGAGCGGGAGACATTTGATTCCTACGGTTGGATGGCCGGCGCCCCACCTGCTGTCTGTGGACATTTGGTGCCGTCCGTTTGGTGATCCGCGGTGGAGTTGCCCTAAACTCACCGTACCTCTTTGGCGCTTGCAAGAAAGACATCATATATAAACCATGTCGCTAAGCATTATTCCTCGCGTGGAAGGCATGTAAAAGGACAGAGAACAAGGCATTGTCTTCACAAAGAGTTCGTGAGAGTCAATGCTCTAGATTCGACATTAATGTATGCAGAGAGAACTTAAAAACATGGTGTAGTAATACCCGAACATTTTAAATTACACAGTTAACAGGAAAAGGTTAATGGAATGCCAGAAATCAAACTTGAGAAAGTTTGAGTTTGGACAAAATGAATAGGACCTACATTTTGAGATGCAGGGAGTAATCCCTCAAAAACTTAAAATATATAGTTAATGGAAAAGGTTAAGAGAATGCAAAAAATTGAACTTTTTCTTAAAAAGAAAGACGTGACTGGGACAATATACCAAGTCTCACAAGTTTAGAACACTTGCCGATCAGTCAATTGCACCAATAACGAATCGCAATCACCAAAAATCTTGTCGGGAAAATCACAGTCATGCACCAGGAAGCCGGATAATAATGATCATGATCATATTACAAAGGCCACAATTGCCATGCCGGCATGCTGCTGGTGATGGGGGAGCATTTGTAACACCAAAATGCTGCAAGTTCAGTCAGGGCGCTAACCTCACAAATGAGTATGGTGGCATTCTACCCATCAACTAAAAGTTGCTTTACCCAGCCATCGTGGAGGTCTCAGCGATGGCTTGATTCCAAGCTTGGTCAGGAAGATTGTGTAAATTATATGCAGTATGAAGACAAAGAATCCACAATTAAGTAGAAGCTGCAAAAGACAGGGAAGTTACTTTCTGAACTGGCTCATGCTATAAGTTTGATTTGGTAGGTTAAAAATCACCGAATTACCAGTGTCCCAAAGATTACATATATTGCATCCATGGATGGAATTGTGTTCACACCAGCCGCTGCCAGAATATACGTTAAGGAGGCATGTACACTAACGGTTATCTGAAATGATTAGTAGTTCATGAATCAAATTGAAGAATATTTCTCAACTGAAGAATCACTGAATAGACATACCAATTGAAGAATATTTTCTCGTATTAGGAATGATGACACTAACACATATCCACAAGCTCCCACCGCACGGATCTGCAAAGCAAAGTTCAGCTGAAATTCAATTTGAGGACTAAAAATAAGGGTAGCACAAATGTCAGCTGGAAGTGGTCCGTCATGCACGGCAACGCGCCTTAGACAGGGCAGCGTGCCACCAGTATGCCAGCTATGTACCGGGTGGTATGAGAGGAGGGGGTGTGGGTGGGGTGGGATGCTAAGCTTTGAAAAGTGGGGGCCAGTGGGGCGGTGTAGCATGTGTTGGGCTGTTGCCTATATTAGCCCGTTCTTTATGCAGAAACGACTAAGTCTGAATTGAGGAATAAAGCTCTAAATTCTCCTCACACTCCCCACTTGTTCTCATTCTGCTTCTTCCTCAAGTCAGGCGAACAAAGAGAGAGACCTCACATCGGCAATCACATCGGAAAGGGGTTGTTACATGATCACTGGGTGAAATTCTGATATGGATCTATTTTAAGTCAATCTAGATCTTAGTATCTACTCCCTCCGTCCCATAATGTGAGACATTTTTGCAAGCTAGCTTGCAAAAACGTCTCACATTATGGGACGGAGGGAGTATTTCTTACTGAATGATCTTGAATTTTGTTATTAGCAAAACAGGCTGCTTATTTATTTCTACCCAATGATTCTGAATTCAGATATTATGTGGGTCTATGAACTACCCCTATTCTCCTCACGGACATCATGTAAAGTTAAGAAGAAACACCAACTGGCAATGCGTTGCTAGCCAGAAGAGATATCAACTGCAGTTTGCTATTTCATATGTTAAGAATAACATAAGCATGCTTGATACTGGTTATAATTTGCTTGGTAATTTTGTGATAAGGACTATCACAAATGTAACCTATTGTGCAAGCAAAGAAAATTCTTCTAAAGGATATCTAACAGGTGTACAAGAAAGAACACAGAGATTTGCAACTATTAAAATCATGAACTAGACAATCTGATTCGTATTTTCAAATAGACTACATAGTTATTTCAAACATTAGGAAAATATCAATGGTCTAACTCTATGTAGAATCTTTCACAAGGTAATGTTGTCGAGTTCCGATCCAAAGCTATGAGACTCTGTAATCCATATGTCATCAGCAATACATCTATAGATATGAAATACCAATTGAGAGAAGATACTTACAATTGAGCAGATTATGATGGAAGCAAACCAATCGGTCTCCAACCTGATGACAGAGGATGGGAAAAATGTTACATTACTCGAAGTCAATAAAAATCAAGTGGAAGCTACAGCTGCATATATGCATCTCTGATGCAAAGCTATCATTAACTTTTAATGACATATATGCCAACAGTGAAAGCGAAAGCTTCACCTTTTCTCACCTCCACATAGTACCCATGGCTAGACCAACTACACCATGCATAAGCTGCAGGAAAACAAGCCCAAGAAATGTATAAGTGTCCAGAGTCATAACGAATGAACGAAGGGTTCTTTTAATCTTTCAAGTCCCAAAGAAGACACAGAACTAAAATTGAACAATATATACGGAGAAGCTAAGGGAAAGAAAAAGGTAAATTACCAACAACACCAAAACTTAAGTACAAAAATTAAAAAAGGAATACTGTTGTTTGATGATTAATGAATGTTAACCGTTACTGTTGCAGCTTGCCATCTCTACTTATAGAAATTTTTTCACTCGGAATTTGATTTCTTGGGTGCTAAGATACACTGATTTTTTTGTTCCAGGATATGGAGCTATTGTTCGTTTTAATGACAATGAATGATGTTGAAGCCCCGGATTCAACACTCGGTTGCAGCACCAACATCGGTTAGTTTCAAGGTAAATATGTGAGTTGCCAACTTTAAATGTTCTGAACCAAACACATGCCATTGGCACAACTATGATATGAACCATATGCCACAAAAGAGATGCTTACCAGATAAGTCGATGCTTTGACAGGGCCTGACAATGTGAAGAGCAGTAAAACAGTAGCCACCTGATGAGGCAATGCCATCAACTAAACTAAAGTACATGAAAGCTATATAATACCAAGTGAAGCATTTGACAAGACTCACCATGGTTTTCCTGCCAGCTTCTAACCCCCACCTCAAGGAGGAGATGACTATCGGCAATGGGAAAAAACAGCTGAAGTAATTCTGCATCAGCAAAAGAAGACAGCAGCTTCATGCATCAACAGTCGAATGAATGAATTTATAGAAAGACAAATGAAACAGAGCAGCATTGCACATCGGAGTGAGAGAAGGGTGCGGACCTCGATGGCGAGGGAGTTGCTGAGGAAGTAGGCGAGGCCAGCAACGGATGCGAACATGGCGCACTCGACGAGCTGCCGTGTCTTGGTGAGTGCATTGTCCAGGCCCGCGTCCTCCTTGTCCTCATCCACGCCCCGTTGCTCCTCTCCGGAGGCGGCTCGGCGGACGGCGGCCTGGAGCGGAGGGGTTCGGGTTCGGAGCGCGGTGACGGTGGATGGGAAGGGGAGCTCTGGGAGCGGAGAAGCGGCCAGCCGGCGGGGGAGGGCGGGGTGGGATGCCGGCGGAGACGCCCGAGAGAAGTGTGGGCAAGGACGGAGGCGAAGGCGAAGCATAATAAGAATCAGGCGGAGGCGGAGGCGGCGAGGTGCCCGGAAACTGGCCGGCGGGGAGGCGGCAGGCGCGTGGGGGCGAGGCGGAGGCGGCGGCTGCGATTCAGTTGAGATAAGGATCGGACGGTGCCGATTAAGTCTCGCGGTGATAAGAGGAAACCGCCGTAGCCGGTCCGGCCTGAACACAAAAACGAAATGCCACTGCTGCAGCTGCCGACCGCGTGTGGCGCCGCTGCGGCGTCGGCGTCGGCGCCGGGCCCCTTCTTGCTCTCACGGCCGCCGCCCTCGCGGCTGCGCGCGTCGCACGTCCTCTTCGCCTTCCCTCGCCTGAGGAAATACGGCCGCCGGAGCCGCGAGCCGGTACCCACCACCCTCGACGACGACGACGAGGAGGAGGCGGATGAGGACGACGACGACGACATGGAGGAGGCGGTTGACGAGGACATCTTCCTCAAGAACCGGCCCAAGCCGGCCGGTTTCGGCGTGGGGAAGACCTACACCACCGACGTCGAAGAGCAGCTTCTCCGGGAGATGGGCATCGGCGGCGCCGGGCGCAAGAGCAAATCGGCTCCGCCCAAGAGCAGCAAAACCAACGGCTCGGCCACAGAAACCGCCGCAGGTTAGCTTCCTCTGCCTTCTCATCAGCTATTCAGCTCACTGCGTTGCGGCATTTGTTGCTTCAGCATAAAACTGGTACTGCAATGTTCTACAGGAATATTAGTAAATTATACATCACGTCAAAAGTCAAATCGCTAAAGATCGTTTCACCCCATGGGCAACTTCCCATTTGAAATCATGAAGGAAAGAAATCTTATGTATGGTAGTTACTACTCCCTCCGCTCACAAATACTAGAAGATATTTCAAAATGGACTACATACAGAAATGAAACGAGGGAACGAACACACAAAAATGTGTCTCTATAGATCCGATTCAGGAAAAAGTTAGAAAATCTTATACTAACTCTGAACGAACTGCAAAAAAAAAACCGTCTTATCTTTAGTTACAAAGGTAGTATCAACTGCAAAAATGATCTATCTTATACCAATAATGGTCGATGTTATTCAATTTGAACTGCAAAAACGTCTTATATTTAGTTATAGAGGTAGTATTTGTGAAAGGAGAGAGTAGTTACTTACAAGGGCTAAAAATGCAGTCAAGTAGTTAAATAAAATGTGAGGGAAATTCTCAGATTGTTGAGAAATGCTCAATTCTTACAAGCAGCAAGCTGGTAATTCTCAGATTTTCGGTTGCTCCGTCGTTCCGTTCTAACACTGACCATTACTGGTGTCTTATGACGTTACGTCATATACACATGATCTCTCTTTACTCACTAAGTCCAACTTCGAAGGCCAGTGACAAAAACCAATGTTCAGGATATCTGGTACCATACCGGTCGGGTGCTGAGTAGGGATTAATCGGCGAATCAACCATTTAACTGAATTTATCGGTAACCAATTTATAGGGAGGTTAACTAGGGTCAAATCTATATATCCTAGGCTATATAACAACATGCAATGTACTAAGTGTCTAAATATGGAATCCTGGGCTATAAACAACATGCAATGTACTAAGTGTCTAAATATGCAATCCTGGGTTACATAGCAACAAGGAAAACTGTTGCCTTAATGTTCTGATGATGTTGCAGCCGATCTGGAAGGCCATAAACCTGCACATCGAAAAGTAGGGAGGGAGCAGGCCAGTTTTGGGCTAAAAAATGCCTAGCAGTTAATTGGCCCAGCCAATAATTCGGCCTGACAGCTGATAAATCGGCTTGTCAGACAAATTAACTGGACCTACCAGTTAAAATGGCTCAAAATAGCGCTTCTCGTATTGGGAGGGGTCTGAATAGCAGCTAACTGACCGATATTGGAACAGTTAACTGACCGATATTTGGAACAGTGACAAAAACATGTTCAGAAACTACCTCATGGAATTTCAGCAGCCTCAAAGTGAATGTCGATATGATGCAATTTATGTTTTGCTCTCAATGTAATTTATCTACTCGCCTTAAGTGCCTGTTCGGGAGTACTCCAACTGCCAGCTTCTCCAACTCTACCGTTGGAGTTTGGCCGAATGGTCTAACTCCATGGAGTTGGGATGGAGGAGCTGGCTGCCCGCTACGTGTATTTTCGAAGGAGTTGAAAAGCTACTCATTTATTTCTCTTAAAATTGGAGAAGCTAGAGTTGAGGAAAACTAGCTCAGATTGCCACCTTAGTAGATAAATCAGCTTTGCATTTTGGAAACCTTTTGAAATTATTGGCACTTCATTTTGTGATTTAGCAGTTGTGGAAGGTTTTGGAGAAATTCTTGTTGAACATAAGCCGGATCTTATTGATGAATTTCCTGTACGTTGTCACAGATTGCAGTAATGATGGCGTTCATGTTCGTATTTGGAACCTCCCGAAAAAGAAGAACATACATAAGGACCTGAACCTAGCTTTCAAAGGGTTTCCTGGCCTGGTAACTATAAACCCAGCAAACTCTGGAACTAAGAAGACCCGTGATCCTATTTGTAAGGGTTTTGCATTTGTCAAACTGGAGTCAGTGGACGCTGCGACGAGGTAATTTATTTTCTTCACTCTTTTGACATTCTTGTACAATTATTTGTTTCTTCACAAATTCCTTTTTGATATCCATCAAAATTCCATGTGTGATTACTTTATTGCTTGGTACTTATAGAATCCAAAAAACAATGCTGTTAGCTCATTGTTGAATCTCCCCAGTACAGTGTTTAGAAAACACCTAAACCATGTGCCCTCCCATCTCATCAATGAAGAAAGGTTTGCTGATGTTGCTCACTGTTAGCTGAATCTGCTGTCATCCAACATTGCTGAAATAACTGAACTACAGCACTACCTTGGACATTCTTGTTCATCTTCTCCATGTCCTTGCTCCTGGAATGCATCAATTTCACTCTTCTTCTGCCAGCAGGCACAACGACATGATATATGTACTTGAAAGTACCATGCCGATTTTCTGTGCAATTTCGCTCAGCCTCTTTCTTTGTACCATTTGGTTTCGAATTATTCAAAACATGTCATACTTTGTGTCTGCAGGTTTGTTGAACTGTACTCTCGTAAAGCTGTGTCGTTCGGCAAGGTTGAGAAGCCAATCAAGTGCTGTATTGTTGAAGGGCACATCTCTACGGATCCTTCAGGTCCAGCATCCAGCAGTCAGCCACCAGGGTCGAACCCACAACGGTTGGTAGCCGTAAGATGAGCAGCACAGTTGATCTGTCATCAATCCAGTTGCCACTCGGTACTTCAACAGACGGAGAATTCCGGGAAGAAGGTTCGCTACATAGATATTGGCATGCTTCGCTCAAGATTGCGAAGACACGGACCGTTTGGTCGGAATTCCCGATTTTGTAGATGATATCAAGCATTGACATTAGCAGGAAGCCCTTTCTCCAATGGGTTTATTTAGAAGATAGGCAGGGATTAGACTCAGGTATGCAGTGGTTTTTTTTAGTTAAATTCACGTGAATGTATTGTGTCTAAATTAGGTCCACTGTTTCGGAGAAGGATTTGAATCTAAATCCGCGGCGTCGTTATAAATCCCCAGATTAAAGTTGCTTCAAAGTTGATTGCGATACGTGGTCCGGATGACAAAGGGGTGATGTTTGTGGGCTAAACCTTGAGCTGTTTTATCAATCAATGTGTGTTACTGAAAACTACCAAGTAGAGCATGGCAAATGTGCGTGCTACCTAAATTGTTGGTGTTCTCTGAAGGAACAACTTAGCAAGCGCACCAAGGCACTGCATGCGTCTACATTACCGCATTCTTCTCTACCAAGGAGGCACGCACATACATAATTGAAGGAATACTCAGAAAACAAAAATAGTAATTAAATAAAGAGTAAAAAAAATGAAAATATTTTAAATAAACTTGACCTTTCATTGTACTTGTTAAAAAATCAACAAAAGAAAAACCCCGTTGACTTTAGGGAAAAAACACTTTTTTGGCCAAAAAAGTGTGAAGAATGACCTGTATATAGCAATAAAAAAATTCCCTGAGTCAATGATGGTTTTAATTCGCAGATAATTATGTACTAGTGCAAAAGAAAGTCAAGTTTATAACACCCCCCCCCCCCCCACACACACACACAGAAAAAAACTTCTATTTTTTACTTTTATTTATTTTTCCATATAGGGTGTATAAACACCTAGGAACCAAAGGGCATTTTCCATGCTATGTCTCTGTTTGGAGCAAATTGCCAAATTTTATGAAATATATAGAGTAATATTGAACTATGTATTTAGCCGGTGATAGACATTTTTTATAGGGTATATGCTATAGAAAGACGCATGAGTTTCTCATAAAAGAGAAGCCCAAGAGGGCGTAAATAGCAGTTAGGATGTAGGCTAAGAGGCTAGAGTTTAGGATGTGTTTGCTAGCATGCATAACCTTTTTTTGGAACGTAGACGCTAGTCGCGTCCGGCTTTAAATTAATAAAGCCAGAAAGGCAGCATCCAAGGGTTACACAGAACACACATCACACAGCAGTCTTAAAAGGCCACATCAGCCACGCACAACACATCACAAAGTTCTTAAGGTAGGACCCGACCCACTCTAACTCAAAAGCTAGACCCCAAAAGAAAACAGAAGGCGCTTCAATTCGCTTGCCGCAGTCTTGGGATACTTGTAGCGATCTGTTCCATTGTGCTCCTCATGAGGTCGACATCACATTGTTTCCCCAGCGGCGCCCAGCTCTGTAAAAATAAATGGCATTTGAAAATAACGTCAGTCGGATTAGCCGGAAACTTATGTTCCATGGTCATCTTGTTACGCACTGTCCAAAGGGTCCAAAGCAATGCACCCACACAAGTCCACACAATCCTGGCTTTGGCACCGCTCTGCGCGTGCAATATAGTTAACAGCTCAGTCCCCGATCTAGGATTCCAATTCTGTTGGAATACCTGGCGCACCGCGCTCCAGGCAAAACGAGCCAGTGCGCATTGGAACATGGCATGGTTCGCATCCTCCAGCGACTCACATACCACACACGTCCCGTCCGAGGGCCCGTTGCGTTTAGCTACGTTATCAGCCATCGGTAACCTATTGCGGAACAATTGCCAAAGGAAAATCTTAATCTTTAGCGGCACCCTAGCCTTCCAAAGGTTCCTAGCAATATCTACAGCGGGACCCTCCGTCAACCTATTGTACAGGGACTTCACCGAGAATTTACGAGACGCCGCCAGGTCCCAAGAGACCACATCCTCATCCGTATTCAAAGTAGTGTGTCCCACTTGCGCCTGAAGCAAGTCCCAACTTGCTATTTCCGCCGCGTTTAGCTGTCTCGGAAAGTGAATTGCAGGTGGCGTTGAGCGTAAAGCGTCTCCCACCAAAATTAGCGGGTCCGCCGCCACCTGGTATAACAGCGGGAACTCCTGCCAAAGCGGCCTGTCACCCAACCAACGATCCAACCAGAACCTGATAGACCTGCCGCTATTCACCTCGAATCTCGCCCCTAGTGAGAAGGCCGGCCTAACCGCTTGGAGCCCATTCCAAAACGGCGAGCCCGATTCCTTGGCAGTGAACACATTCCCGTCCGGGAAGTATTTTGCCCGAAGGAGGTCCGCCCATAGACCGCCTTCATTAGAAGCTAATTTCCACCACCATTTGGTAAGCAAGGCCACATTCATAAGTTTGGAATTAGTGATCCCTAACCCACCATACTTCTTAGGACGACACACCGCTGCCCATTTCAACATATGGTATTTCTTTTTAAGCCCCACTCCCTCCCAAAAGAATTTGGATCGTGGGGTATCAAACTTCCCATGCACCCCATCTGCCAACAAGAACATGCCCATCGTAAACAGAGGGAGGGAGGACAAACTAGAGTTGGTGAGAATCAATCTAGCCGCAGAAGACATAAAACGTCCCCGCCATGGACTAACCCTATTGGCGACTTTACCATACAACGGTTCCCATTCGGAGATGGCAAGCTTTTTATGCAAGATCGGGAGCCCCAGGTACTTAATTGGAAAACTCCCTAGTTTACAATTAAGGAGGTTAGCTATCTTGGCCCGATCGTGTTGGTCCATTCCCATTATAAAAACCTCACTTTTGAGGAAATTAATCTTGAGCCCCGACATCATTTCAAAGGCGAGGAGGAGAAACTTGATAGTTGCAATGCTGTGTTCATCGGGTTGAAACAACAACATCGTATCATCCGCGTATTGCAGATGCGTCACCCCCCTGGAATGAGGTGTGGCACTAAGCCTTTCACATGACCCGCCCCTCGAGCCCTTGCCACCATCGCAGCAAGCGCGTCGGCCACGAAATTAAATATCAAAGGGGAGCTAGGATCTCCCTACCGGAGTCCCCTTTTGTTTCGAAAGAATTTGCCCATCTCCCCATTGATCGACACCGCTGTTTGCCCACAACTAATCAGGTGCATAATCCTATGAACAAAGCCTGCATCAAAACCCTTTTTGAGCAGCACCTCCCGCACGAACTCCCAGTTCACGCGGTCGTAGGCTTTCTCGAAATCTAGCTTGAGCAGAACCCCTTGCTCTTTTGTTCGTTTTAGCTCATGCACGATCTCCGCGAGTGCAACTGGTCCCTCCAATATGTTGCGCCCTTTGATGAACCCGGTCTGACACCTACTAATCACACGTTGAGCAATAGGTGTCAGCCGGACGGTGTAGGCTTTGGCACACAGCTTAAAAGGAACATTAATTAGCGTGATAGGCCTAAATAACTTGATGCAATCCGCGCCCTTAACTTTGGGGATGAGACTAATCACCCCAAAGTTTAAACGGGCCAGATCCACTTGGCCCAGCGCAAAGCCATTGACGATTGCGTGAAACACGTGTTTCAGGCTCGGCCAATTTTTTTTGAAAAACTCAACCGGCCACCCATTAGGACCCGGGGCCGTGCCTGCTTTCATGGAGGCAAGCGCACGGTCAATCTCCTCCGGGAGAAAATACAGGACTAGTCCTGCATTTTCTTCCTGAGAGACCCGCTCAGGAGGCTCCCACAAATCCTCCCGAAGACAGAGCCGCTTCTCCTCGGCCGTCCCTAACAGCCCTATGAAGAAGTCATAAATGTGCTTACTGATCTCCGCCTGGGTGACCAAGACCCTATCCCCATGATTAAGGCGAAGGATAGCACATTTATGCTTTCTTCCATTGGCGTACGCATGAAAGTAACCTGTATTTGCGTCGCCTTTGGTCACCCACTTGATGCCGCCCCTACGGCGCCAATACTCCTCTTCGGCTCTCAGGATGGAGAGCACTTGGTCTTCCAGCGCGTATCTCTGCGCCCACTCCTGCTTAGAGAAGGATCGCACGTCCGCCTCCGCGTCAAGCGTCGTGATTTGATCCATCAGCTTGGCGCGTTCCTTTTTGGATTCACTACCAAAATTGGCTCCCCAGCCCCTGAGGAACGCACGAAGCCTAGCCGCGGCTATCGACCAAAACTCGGTCGGGCCCCTTTGGGGGCCCATATGAGACACAATAGAATCCCACCTCTCGCGCACCATGCTCTTGAAGCCCTCTGCTTCAAACCATGCTGTTTCGAAAAAGAATCTACTACTACGACAAATCTGCTCCTCCCCTGAGGAAAAGATCAGCGGAATGTGGTCAGATCCGATCCTAGTCTCTGCCACTAACGAGCACATCGGGAAAAGCGCTTCCCACTCCGGGGTAAAGAATACACGATCAAGAACTGACCTAACCAGACGGAGCTGTTTGTTGGTCCACGTATATCTCGCCCCGGTCCGGGCAGCCTCACGTAACGAGGCCGCCGCAATTGCGTTGTTGAAAAGGGACACCCTAGCCCAGTCGACAATGCCGTTGTTCTTGTCCGAACCCGATCGGATCAAGTTAAAAATCCCCTCCCACAATGACCGGGAGGTTAGCTGCCCGTTTGGCCCCCACCATCGCCGAGACCTCATCTAGAAAACCTGCAGACTTCGAATGATCCGCAGGCCCATAGACACCAATAACCACCCAAACCAGGTTGGAAGCACGGTGCCTAATCGTGGCCATAATGCAAAATACACCAAATTCCCACAACATTACATCACATACATCACTTTTACAACCCATGAGAAGGCCACCCAAATGGCCCGAAGCAGGAACCCAATGCCAATCAAATCGCTGTAACGGGTCGATCGCAAGTAAATCACGGGAAGAAAAGTCAGCCTTGATGGTTTCCTGTAACGCAACCACGTCAATGCCCTCCTTGGCCATGTATTCCCTGAGCTGCGTGCGACGCCCTACGTGCCCACAGCCCCGAATATTCCAAAACAAAAACCGCATTACAGCACCCGATTACGAAGGCGAACTCCTCGCGAGCTCACCGCCTTTTGCACTCTCTTCCTAGCCGGCGCACGGCTGGAAGAGGGGATGTCAGAACCTTCCCTCGGCTCTGCCTCCCCTTCGGGCACCACCACTGCCAACTGACCCCCTAGGCAGTTGTTCTGTGCATCCGAGGCATGGCACTGCGCCGCCGCCTCGGCCAAGGCAGCTTGTGCCTCCTCGCGCGCACGCACTAACGGAATAATAGCAGTAGGGCTAGTCCCCAATTCAACCCCACTATCATGTAAAATCGAAGCAAGATGCTCATCCGAGAATGCGCTGAGTATTTTAAAAGATGGGAGGGGGTTACCTGACACGTCCAAGTTCTTGTCTGGCACACGCAGCTTCGCGCTCTCCATGGATGAGAGATCCCACAACGTGGCCTTCGCCCTGGTACCCGGCTCCCGCGTCGCCACCGGCGTGGCCTTGGAGAGCTTGGCCTTGAAGCCCACATCCCCCGCCGCCAACTCCGTCTCCAGCTCGCCATGCAGGGAAGCCGCCACGCTTGGGGTGGACTGGGCCACGGTCTTGGGCCCCGGCTTCCTACCCGCCGTCTTCTTGGGCGGCCTGCCCGTTCCCCCTGAGCCCCGCTTGCCCGAGGCTGGGGTGACACCATCCTTGGTCAGCTCAGCAGCCCCACCCTACACAGCCACCGGAGAGGAGGGGATGAGGTCCTCCCCCCCACCAGCCCCGCACCAGCATCAGCCCCGGACGCTAACGCCAGGGAGGGACGAGGCGCCGGAAACTGTAGCGGCAAGTTGGATCCATACTCATCAAAGGCTCCTGCCAGATCACGCGCCAGGTTCGGGCCACTCACGGCGGTATCCTGGGTCGCCACCACCATCGCCCGCCCTTCCATCGTGCCAAGTTTGTCCCACGTATCTGTGTCAATGGAAGTATCTTGCATGCTGTCTTCTAGATCCTCTTCTTGCCCTCCCATCACCACGTCCTGCCGCGACTGCCTAGCACTCTGCCCCGCCTCCGGCTTGCCTTTGGCAGCAGTAGGGGCCGCCGGGGCCGGATCACTGGCCTTGGGCGGAGGGGGTGGTTGGGACGCTCCGGATCCCCCAACACCAGACCCCGCTCCACCCGCGCCCCTACGCTGGTTCGGCCGCTCCACCTCAACCTTAATCTGATATTCTTCATGGTTAAACCACACTTCCACCGTGCCGCTCAGCTTCTCTCGTGCCTTACAAGCCAGTTTCATCCTCACCGGCCCCAACCGAATGAGAGACAATTCATCCACCACAATTGGCCGCCCCAACATCTTAAAGCCTTCCTTGACCCTCTCCTCCCTGCGGTGTTTTTGGGGGATGCCGTGGAGTTTAACCCACACTTCCGGCATGGTCATCGGTTGGATCACCTCATGGAGTCTGTCCCGCACCCTTGCGGTAATGTCATCGGAAGGGAGGAAAAGTTTTCCACTTGACTTGGCCATGTGCAGGAGATCTGCTGAGGGAAACACCACCAGGAAGTCATCATCGCCCACCTGCGTAACTTGCCAGTCCCAATCACTTGTGACGATGTTCTTGAGCTCTTGCTTCAGAATCCGCAGGTTGAGCTTGTCCGGATCCGCTGAGAGGATCGCCGCGTTTGCCACCTTCTGGTCGACCGGCCGCTCCTCCTCCGCATCTTCGGCAAATTCGAGACAGAAGAATCCCTCTCCCGAAATTGCACTCCCCATGATCTGCAGCTTGGCCGCCCTGCCACGCGACGGGCAATCAGTGGAAGCGTGGCCCTCCTCCTTGCATAGCACACACAGGGGTTTGAAAGTGCACTTGGATTGGAAGTGCCCAAGTCTGCCGCACTTGAAGCACTCCACGTCCGGCACGTCTTCCACCGGAATGGGCTCCCCCGCCGTTCCTTTCGCTGCAGGAGCGTCGCCCCCGCGCGCGGCTCGGCCGTCGCCCGCTGCTGCTGGGACAGGGGATCCCCATGCCCCCCGCCGCAGAAGGGGTGCTCCACCGCCTTGTGTTCCAGCTCCCGACGCCGCGGCGCGGCCTTCTTCCTCTTCTTCTTTTCTTGCTGCTGCTGGATCCACCATGGAGGAGGAGGACCCCAATCCCCTTCCCGACCATGTGGCTCCACCTGCCCGCCGCGCTCCTCCCGAGCCGCACGCGACTCCCTCTCGCCTCTGTCGTCTCCACGGCCACGCATCGCCCGCTTCGCCTTCTCGCGCAGCTCCCGCTCCCGCCTGCGCTCCGCCTCCAGATCCGCCGCCTCCATCGGTCTCTTCTCCACCCGCCGGTCCCCCATCATTGCCTCCGCAAAGGATCTAAGAAGGGGAGAGAGTGGAGAAGCTAGCTTGATGCGCCGAGCCAAGTGAGCCCAGCGCCGCACTTCTCTTATGGCTGCGGGAAACCCTAACCAGGGCTCCCGACTGCCCTTCGCGGCCCATTTATATCCCAGCGCAAGTCTAGTGGGCGGGCAAGATGGGCTGGGCCTCTCGCGCCCCTCTTCGGGCCGCATCGGGCCACCCACCAAGGCCACTTCCAAAGTGGGCGCCATAGCGGGCCCCGCCCCACCTAGGCCCACTCCGCCCCGCAGCCCAGATGCATAACCTTTTCATAACAGTTGTAATTGTTTGGTAGCATGTATGTGTTGACAGATGCTAAACTAAAATTTTGTTTGGTAGCATGCATCTCCTAAGATATGTTGTGTCAAGACTTTGTTGGTAGCATGTAACTAAGGTAAATGTGGTATTGGGACCATCAATAAGGGTGTGCGAGCTGTGCGACCGCAGAGGCCCCCCAAATCTTACCCTTGTAGTGGAGGAGAAGGACTCGGTAGGGAAATCTCCATGCCTTGATTTTTCGATTCACCCTTTATACATTGGTGGAACTGAAGAAAAGACTTGTAGCAGCGGCATGGAGACTTTCTTTGAAACTCCGATGGTCGGGGTGCAGAAGAAAGAAGGGAGGAAAAAGGCGTGAAGCGTTATTGGGCTCATGGAGTAATGGGCCTAATATTGTTTCGTAAGAATCGTGGCCTTAGTGGATTAGGTTGTATTGTTCTCTTTCTTTTTGCTAGGATGATATGTTGTAAACTTCAATGTTATATGAGAGAATTGATTCGATTATTAATCAAGATTTGATTTTCCACCTTGGAGAAGATTAAGTATGAACATGAACATGAAATTGAAATTGAAAGTTTCATTTCAGACATACTAGGAAGAGGATGTTTTTCAGTATAACATGAGGAGCCTCTGAATATTACCACTATCTTGGCATCAGTATTTATGTTGCTAAACATATTAAGAAATACATACATTTTGAAGCTATATAACAAAATGAAAATATGCTTGTGGTATCTGCTATTCCAGTTTTACGGTCTCGTTCTACTTTTTGCACCGGGTCCTCAAATTGGATTAGCAGATAATGCAGGCATAAATGAGAATATATTTATGGCAGATCCAGTGATAATAGTTGGTGTTGTAAGCATTGATATATTTTTCCTATATATACTTGGCCAAAAATTATAAAGCTAACATACACTGGATTTTGACATGCATGAAGTACGGTTTGTTGTTATGTGTTTTTTTAAGTTCTCGGGACCAAAGAGGCACTTGTTATTACTGCACGGTGGAAGCAAACAAATTGGTGCACAGTGCTTTACAGTCCATCTAGCGAGCAAGACCTTTTACGATCCATCGCCTGCTTTTCCTCAACCCATCTTGCCTTTCGCATCCCCTATTTCTTCCCATCACGAAAAGAGACCACCGCACCGTACGTACATCTCGGAGAAACCAAACCCACGATCCAAGCAAAGGCCAGGCCACACCGTCGTCAGCCAAGCCGATGGAGGGCAGCGTGGGCGCGGCAGGCAGCGTCCGTCCGTCCCCACCCCACCCACATCCTCATCCCCTGCGGTACAGAGTACAGTACAGTAGAGACCGACGTGTGAATGGATGCCAGCCAGCCAGCCAGCCCCGCCGAGCCGGGCCGGGCCGACACGCGACCCACCGGGCAACAGTTCTCGCGGAAGCGCCAAAGGTGTGCAGACACAGAGGAGCGGAAGGAAGGACGGCGCGCGCCCCTGTAGCCGTAGGTCACCACCCCAGCACCGTCCCCGTCCGTCCGCTGTTCCCGTCGGCAACGGCCGGGATGAAACGGGCGACGCGGACGTGGCTGCAGCGCCGCGGGTCGGGGCCGCGGGACAAGGGCGTGACGGGCACGGGCGCGCGCGCATGATTGGGGCGGCGAGAGAGATCTGTAGCGGCACGTGCGAGAACCGGCCATGTGCGGGCGCACGCCGTCGTCCTCCTCCTCCCCGTGACGGGCCCCACGCAAGAGGACAAAAGCGGGCCTCTGCCCTGCGCGCTCCGGCGCTCGCCGCCCGATCTGCCTCGCGGCGAGCAAAATTACTGTTCTGATAAAAAGGCTAACAAAATCCTTATTTGACTTTGTTTAAAAAAAAAATCGATTTTGACCTCTTTGGGTGACGCCAACATCCCTGACGTCTGGGTTGCGAAACAGACGCCAGGAACCCTGGCGTCTGGCCCCTGGCCCGCACTGCCCGTTGACCTGCTGACGTGGCAAAGGGGCCAGACACCAGGGACCCTGGCGTCTGGCCCTGGTAAATGGATAACCCCTGCGGGCCGAGCCCAACCACCCATCTCTTTTCCTCTCCTGGCGGCGCACGAACAGACGAACAGAGGGCTTCTCTCCTTCGCCCCTCTTCTCCCTCACACCAAATCCCCCCTTGATCTACTCCATCCTCCATCCAAATTTGTGGATCTGAGGCCCCCAAGCATCCTTGAGGTATTCTCCCCCATTCCCTCCAATTTATTTGGGTTGAGTCCTCTTCTTTTTTATGCATTATTCAACACTAGGTGATGTTAGATGAATAGATGGTTTCTTTGTTTTAGGAAATTGTTTGTAGTTGATAGATGATTTGGTAGGCAGTAGATGATGTGTAGTTGAACATGTAGGCAAAATCAATTCCGTTTTGTGCATATGTTGTCCATAGGACAAATTTTTTTGAACTAAGAGGAGTGATGAATACATGATTTTTGTATGTAAAATAGACTTGTTTGATAATTTGGTTTGATAGATGATGTGTGTATGTGGTATAACAATACATTTGAATTTAAATATGATGTCTCTATGTGTAGATAATCCTATTGTTGACATACTTTATTTGCAAAACACATGGTGAAATTTGGTACTCTAGATGCTATTTATTTGCATATGTGACACCATATTATTTGACAAATTTATTTGCTTGAGATGATGTTGGTATGTTTGAGAAGAATTATGTGTGCATATGAAGAAGAATAAAATGATGTGGTTATGTTTGAGAAGAATGGTGTGTTCATATGGCATAACTTGGAGAAGAAAATTGTATTGTTTGATATTGTTCATGTATTCATAGATGTTTGTGATTTGTTTTGTAGGATGGCGGATGGTGATGGACCTTCGTATGATGGATTAATCGATGAGTGGGATAAGGAGCATCGTGCTCGTGCCATTGAGAACGGACATGTAAGAAGCAAGACTTATCAATTTTCGTTGTTTCTCATTTGTGTTCTTGTATTGATTAAAACATCACTTTATTTGCAGCTTGTAGTTGCTATGCGCATGAGGGGACATTCGGCTGATGACTTTACTTACGACCCGCGGTACGAGCCTTATATTCGGAGATTGGGTCTTCTCCCATTCGTGTTGCAGTTTAAGCGACGCGCTCCGCCCGTGAACCACGCGGCGCTGACCGCACTTGTGGATCGTTGGAGGCCGGAGACTCACTCGTTCCACCTTCCATTTGGAGAGATGACGATGACCCTTGAGGACATGGCTATGATAAGCGGCCTTCCTATCAACGGACAAGATGTTACCGGTCGTGTCAGTGCCGTTAATTGGCGAGAACGGACTGGCATTTTAATTGGTGTTCAGCCCGACGCCCCTGAGGAAGGCAAGGCCGATACCGCGAGAGTGAGGCATTCTTGGCTAAAAGCGGTTAGAGGAAACACCAATCCGTGTCCTCAGGGTGCTAATGACGTGGTTGTGCAGCAGTACGCGCGGGCCTATCTTTGGTATGTGCTAACCAAGGTAGTCTTCTCAGATGCAACCGGGAACTCGGCCCTCTGGATGTTCCTGGAGCTACTCAATAACTGGGATACCCAGTATAGCTGGGGTTCGGCCGCACTAGCATATTTGTATCGTCAGGTAAGAGATATTTGCAACCATTTAACTTGCATTTGTCATGCGCCTCCATATCTAACATGTTTGTTTGATTGCAATTTGACTTGGCGTGTCGCAGGAAAGGAGATACATCCTCATTGTCTGGGTTTGTTTGGAGCCTATCCGTGTGGATGTGGGAGCGGATCCCGGTTGGACGGCTCGATATCAAGGACCCCAACATGGCAAACCCACGGGGTAATCCAGACGGGCTGCATGATGATGATCCATATCGGCGCCCTACGCTTGCTTACTATTGGGAACAAGTGACAGTGTACACAGGAAGCTCGCATGTGCGATACAAGTGCTATATGAACGAGCTAGACACCTTGACTGCTGAGCAGGTATAGAGAAGTTCGATGAGATGAAATTTAGTCAAGAATGAAACTTGTATCTAACAATGTATCTCTTTGTTTTGCAGGTACATTGGTTGCCTTATATGGAAGATCGTGACTATGATCTTAATGAGATGTGCACGCGTGATAGCCATCTTTGACGGGCGAGGTGCCCAATGATATGCTTCTTCGCAGTCGAGTGGCACTTTGTAGACCGTGTGGTGAGACAATTTGGAAGAAGACAAGGTATTCTAATTGAGGAGAGCAACAAGGAAATGCTATCTCTGCATCCGTGAGCAAGCATGCCTTGAGTATGTAGTAGAGCATTGAATAAGTCTATGTTTGCTAATGCTTTGTCCCGTGCATCATTTGTAGGTTTGATCGAAGGAACAATCAGGATATATCGGACTGGGCAAACAAACACCGTGCATGGATAGAAATTTGGAATCAAAGAGACACGTTAGTGCAATCAGAGAATAGACCTCACAATCAGTCAGCATATCAGAAGTATCAAGTGTGGTATGCGGATCGTTACCGGTTAAAGCTAAAGCCTGGTTGGACTCACGAGGAGTGGTCGGAGTTGGTGTCTGAAGACCCGGAGACTGCAGAAGGTTATCATACCTTCAACACGGCTGTGAGAGACACCAGAGGGGCTCACGTTGACTATGCGCCGATGCATGACGAAATGGTAGTCTGTTTGACCTATTCTAACAAACTTGCATGCATCATGTTGTCTTCTTTCAAATACATAAGTTTGGTGTGTTCATGAATTGCAGGGCAGATCGTTGCTTCTGTGCGTCAACGATGCCAATGTTGCACTGAGTCATCCACCTGGTGGTGTATTATCTGAGAGGACTCTTAGGAGCACGATGGAGGTGTGACCAATATATTATAAAAGTTTCTTTTCGCGAATTATTTATTTGTATCTCATATCATAGCATATTTTGTGTTGTTGCAGAAGTTCAAGAAGCGGTTCCATAAGATGGCAGCAATGCTTTCTTGCCATGGTGCTCAGTCCAGTGACGTGTATGCACCTGGTACCCGCGTCAGAGCTAATAGACGGCGTTATATCCAGAACGATGAGGACATGGAGGAGGAGGTCCATGAAGAGGAGCCATCACATCAAGAGAAGCCAACACAAGATGAGGAGCATGAGTATGATGCAACACATTAAGAGGATCATGAGTATGATGTTGATTCTCCACAACCATCACAGGTTACACAACCGACACAAGGCAATGCTCGCTCTAGGAAAGGCAAAGCCATAGCTAAGACACCAGGCAAGAAAGGTAGAAAGAAGACAGGGAACACACAATTCCATAGTCCGGAGTATCCTCATCAGCTGATCCCAACAGGAATGCAAAGATATAAGGCCAACATTGAGGCGGAGGAGGAGGCATACAACAAAGAGGAGGAGGAGGCTAGCGAAGAGGAGGAGCCTACACTTGCAGCACTCGTGAAGAGAGGAAGGAGGAAGTGAGCTTCTTGTTTGGAAGTGTATGAACTAGGTGGTGTTTGTATGCATGAACTTGGTGTTGTGGTAAAAACTTTTAAGGTTGTCTTGAATTTGGTGTCTTATGTATGCACTTGGTGTCTTATATATGCATGAATTTGTCGTGATGAAAAATCTGTGAATTTGTTGTCGTTTGTATGGAAGAATTTGTCGTGGTGAAAGTTCTGTGAAATGTGCTATCTTCTGTGTTTTATGAACCTGTCATATTATTATATATGTGCTATCTTCTTGTTGAAATAAGTACAAAATAATGTATAGGGTCCCAGACGCTAGGGTCCCTGGCGTCTGGTATGAAGTCAGGGGACCAGACGCCACGATCCCTGGCGTCTGGTTTGTAGTCAGGGGACCAGACGCCAAGGTCCCTGGCGTCTGGTGGTCGACTGGAAGCAGAGGCATGGGACAGCAGAAACAGGGCAGCCAGACGCTAGGGTCCATGGTGTCTGGCCCTGGTGTAGTAGTTTCTATCAAACACCTGTTGTATCGAATGACAATCATTAGTGTTCACATAGATATTTTGTTCTATCAAACACCTATAGTATCACATAATAGCAAATGACAAACATTAGTGTTCACATAATAGCAAATGACAAACATAGTTATCACATAATCTCAAATTACACAAATAGTCTCGAATGAGAAGTTCATCACATACAAAGTCTCGAATGACATAAGTAGTTCATAACCACGATGGTCCACGATAATTGAAACGACATGAACATCACATATAACTCGGTTTCCTGTAGCAATGCAAGTCAACAACCCTTTCCCATCCCCATTCTTGCAGCATTTCTTGAATCTTGTCATCATCAGTTATGTCAACCAATTTTCTTTCGCCGGGGCCATCTGACTGCTTCCTGCTGACATAGTACACAAAATCCTCATCCTTCAACCCTTGCTTCAACATGAATTTAGTCTTCAACCAATCGAAAGTGAGGTCCACTTCACTAACTTGCACAACACATGGAGACAAGCCTAGGACATGAACAACAGGGCTAAGCACCCACTGAGTACCCTTAGCCATCTACAACACACAAATCTCTTAGTATCTAACCTATGATACATTAAACCACGAGGAAAACAAACTAGGGTTTACACAAAACTATGATGCATTAAACCAACCAAAAGATGGGGGTGGAGTTGATTTACCTTCTAGTTTCGAAATACTGAAGATCCAACGGTGAAACCGGACCGATTCGTGAGAGATTTGAGGGGGGGTTAGGGTACTGGATGACAGTGAGTGGATGAGAGGGCTAGAGGTGAAAGTGAGTGGAGATGAAAGGAATGAGAGGGGTAGAGGTGGAGATGAATGGATGAGAGGGCTAGAGGTGGGCCCAAAGAATCTTATCCACTCGAAACTTGCTCTCTGGATAGGGAGCCAGACGCCAGGGTGCCTGGCGTGGCGTCTGGCTCTCTGAATCGGGCATCAGACAGATCAGACAAGTGTCTGGTCTCCTGCGCGACCAAAATGAGCCAGACGCCAGGGACCTTGGCGTCTGGTCTGGATATGGACCCAGACGCCAGGGTGCCTGGCGTCTGGCTCTCTGGATCGGGCATTAGACAGATCAGACAAGTGTCTGGTCTCCTGCGCGACCAAAACGAGCCAGACGCCAGGGACCTTAGCATCTGGTCTGGATATGGACCCAGACGCCAGGGTTCCTGGCGTCTGGCTTTCTGGATGATCAGACAGGTGTCTGGTCTCCTGCGCGACCAAAACGAGCCAGACGCCAGGCACCCTGGCGTCTGGTCTGTATATGGACCCAGACGCCAGGAACCTTGGCGTCTGGTCCTTGGCGTCTGGCTTTCTGGATGATCAGACAGCTGTCTGGTCTCCTGCATGACCAAAACAAGCCAGACACCAGGGACCTTGGCATCTGGTCTTGTCTGGTCTGGATATGGAGCCAGACGCCAGAGTTCCTGGCGTCTGGCTCTCTGGATAGGCAAAATGCTCTCTGGATATGGAGCCACACACTTTTAAACATTGAAAATCAAACAAAAATATGAACAAAGCATAGTTTGCATATAATTTTAAATAGGTCTCGAATAACAAGTTCACACATGATGTCTCAAATGACATAAGTAGTTCATGACCACATACGGTCTCAAATGACAAGTTCATACATTAAACAAAGTCTCGATATTCCATCATCGATGTCGGTGCCTTTCCATTTGTCTACTGAGTAGTACGGGGCCACTTTCCCTTCTTGTCACGTGCCTCGTCCTCCTCTTGTGCATGGCGAGCCCTTGCAAGTTTTCTTGCCCACTCTTCTTGACGAGCCTCCTTGAAAGTGCAACTATCCCTAGGTGGTTTTGGTAATTCATAACAACATATAGCTCATTGAGCTAATGCTATTCCAAGATGACTATTTCAGGAAAGCTCAATGATTGGCATGGCATGGATGTGAAAGTGGAACCCTCAAAATGCTAAGGACAAAGGATTGGCTCAAGCTCAAAAGCTCAAGACTCTTCATTTTATATTTTAGTGATCCAAGATCACATTGAGTCTTTAGGAAAAGCCAATACTATCAAGGAGGGATGAGGTGTTGCTTAATGAGCCAGTTGCTTCATGTGCTTAGTGATATGCTCCAAAATCCTCAGCTACTTTCCCACTTCCACAAATGACCTAAACCCTAAGCCAAACTCGGTCATACCGATTCTTTCTATCCGGCGCCACCGAGTTTCACTTGTCATAAGCCACTGCCAAACTCTAGCAATTTGGTTCTACCGATAGGGATCTCGGTCTCACCGAGATGGGATTGCAAACTCTCTGTTTTCCTTTCGTAACTTTTCGGTCTCACCGAAAGAGCGAATCGGTCCCACCGAGATTGCAATGTAAACTCTTTGTTTCCCTTTTGTAACTTTTCGATCTCACCGAAAGAGCAAATCGGTCCCACCGAGTTTGCCTGACCAACTCTCTGGTTAGCTTATTACCAAACTCGGTCTCACCGAGTTTGTGTAATCGGTCTCACCGAGATTACGTTATGCCCAAACCCTAACCATATCGGTCCTACCGAGTTGCATGTCAGTCCCACCGAAAATCTCTAACGGTCACTAGGTTTACCTTTTCGGTCCGACCGAGTTTGTTGATTCGGTCCCACCGAGATTGGAAAACTGTGTGTAACAGTTGGATTTTGTGTGGAGGCTATATATACCCCTCCACCTCATCTTCATTCATGGAGAGAGCCATCAGAACACATACACAATTCCAACTCATATGTTCTGAGAGAGAACCACCTACTCATGTGTTGAGACCAAGATATTCCATTCCTACCATATGAATCTTGATCTCTAGCCTTCCCCAAATTGCTTTCCACTCAAATCTTCTTTCCACAAAATCCAAATCCTATGAGAGAGAGTTGAATGTTGGGGAGACTATCATTTGAAGCACAAGAGCAAGGAGTTCATCATCAACACACCATTTGTTACTTCTTGGAGAGTGGTGTCTCCTAGATTGGCTAGGTGTCACTTGGGAGCCTCCGACAAGATTGTGGAGTTGAACCAAGGAGTTTGTAAGGGCAAGGAGATCGCCTACTTCGTGAAGATCTACCGCTAGTGAGGCAAGTCCTTCGTGGGCGATGGCCATGGTGGGATAGACAAGGTTACTTCTTCGTGGACCCTTTGTGGGTGGTTGCTTCTTCGTGGACCCTTCGTGGGTGGAGCCCTCCGTGGACTCGCGCAACCATTACCCTTCGTGGGTGGAGCCCTCCGTGGACTCGCGCAACCGTTACCCTTCGTGGGTTGAAGTCTCCATCAACGTGGATGTAGGATAGCACCACCTATCCGAACCATGGGAAAAACATCCATGTCTCCAATTGCGTTTGAATTCTCCAAACCCTTCCCTTTACATTCTTGCAAGTTGCATGCTTTACTTTCCGCTGCCAATATACTCTTTGCATGCTTGCTTGAATTGTGTGATGATTGCTTGACTTGTCCTACAATAGCTAAAATCTGCCAAGAACTAAAATTGGGAAAAGGTTAAGTTTTTATTTGGTCAAGTAGTCTAATCACCCCCCTCTAGACATACTTTCGATCCTACAAGTGGTATCAGAGCTTTGGTCTCCATTTGCTTTGATCTTCGTAGCTTTTGGTGGTCATAGCCTTGGTTTCACAACCTAGGAGAGTATGGCGTCTAGCGAGGGAAATTATCACCGTAGAGGTCCTTACTTTGATGGTACTAATTTTGCTAGTTGGAAGCATAAAATGAAAATGCATATTCTTGGACATAACCCCGCCGTTTGGGCTATTGTGTGTGTTGGTTTGCAAGGTGACTTCTTTGATGGGAAAGAACCAAACCGTGAAGCTACCGCGGATGAGTTAAAGATGTTGCAATACAATGCTCAAGCTTGTGATATTCTCTTCAACGGATTGTGCCCCGAAGAATTCAACAAAATCAGCCGTCTTGAGAATGCAAAGGAAATTTGGGACACTTTGATTGATATGCACGAAGGTACCGACTCCGTCAAGGAATCCAAGTTGGATGTGCTTCAAAGTCAACTTGACAAGTTCAAAATGAAGGATGGTGAAGGTGTCGCTGAAATGTACTCTAGGCTTGCTCTCATCACAAATGAGATTTCCGGCTTAGGAAGTGAAGAGATGACCGATAGATTCATCATCAAGAAGATTCTAAGAGCCTTCGATGGAAAATATGATACCGTGTGCACATTGATCCAAATGATGCCCAATTACAAAGATCTCAAGCCAACGGAGGTGATTGGAAGAATTGTTTCTCATGAGATGTCACTTAAGGATAAAGAGGAACTTCACAACAAATCAAGTGGTGCCTACAAAGCCTCATGTGAAGCCCCTACATCATCAAGTGAGAAACAAAACTTCAATGAAGAATTGAGCTTAATGGTGAAGAACTTCAACAAGTTCTACAAGAGTAGAAGCAAAGATAGAAGCTTCAAGTCAAGGTCCTACAATGACAAAAGATCTTCTAGTCGAGAGCGAAACTGCTACAGTTGTGGAAGACCCGGACACTATTCCAATGAGTGTACGGCTCCCTACAAGAGAAGAGAAGATTCTCCAAAAAGAAGAAGCAAAGAATCACCACCAAGAAAGAGAAGGAGTAAAGATGATCGTTATGAATGAAGATACTCACGGAGAAGCAAGGATTCAGAAAGGAAGGAAAAATCATCAAGGAGCTACACAAAACGAAGACATCAAGCTCATGTTGGTGAATGGGTATCCGGCTCCGACTCCGACAGCCACTCCGAGAGAAGTTATCACTCCGACTCCGAAGATACTCAAGATGAAGGTGTTGCCGGTCTAGCACTTGTGTCAACCAACTCCTACGACATATTTGACTCACCAAATGAAGGAATTGGAAGATGCTTCATGGCCAAAGGTCCTAAGGTAACACACCCCGAGTATGTTGATTTCAATAGTGATGAAGATGACTTGTTAGGTGATGATTTGCTTGTTGACAACTCTAGTGATGAATACTATGATGAAACGTCAATTAATCATGCTAATCAAGATAAAATGAATGACAATGATAAGGAGAAGATTGAGGCTCTAACTAAAGAACTAAACACTCTTAAGTTAGCTCATGAAACTATCTTCGAAGATCATCGAGAACTTTTAAGAGCTCATGAGAAATTACGCTTTGAAAAGCTCAATCTTGAGCAAGAGCATGAGTTCTTAAAAGCAATCAATGATGATCTCCGCAAGAAAAGTTCTTCTTACATTGCCAAGCGTTTACTCTTATCCACTTACATGCCTCAAGTCAAGTCTAGTAACAAGAACAAGAAAGATTCTTCCTCTAGCAGTAACAATGATCATGCTAAATCCAATATTGTTGCTTCTAGTAGTTCTCTTGATTCCACTAATGATTCTCTTAGCCAAGTTACACTTGAGCAAGAAAATAGCTTATTGAAGGGAATTATAGAGAAAGGAGTGTACAAAAGCCTTGCCGGGAGTAAGCAATTCGAAGAAATTGTGCGCAAGCACGGAATGCACCGGAAGAATCAAGGTGTTGGTTTTGAACGAAAGTTCAGTGCCAATGGAGTTGAGTGGGAAGAAGATCAATACCCCAAGAAAAAGTTTGTTCCTCAACAAGAGAAGTATGATACTTCTTTCAAGGGGACACAAGATCAAGATGATCTTCCACCACAAGACTACAAGCAAAAAGGCAAGGACAAGCTTCAAGAGGAAATTGATGCATTTGAAGAAGCTCCTAAGACCTTAGTCAAGTGGATTCCCAAGACTACTTCAAGTTCCACTTCATCAAGTACGACTACAACTCCAAGGATTCCCATCAAGATGGTGTGGATCCAAAAGAAGAACTAGAGAGTTCTTGAGGGTGACTCCGCCAACATACTTCACTCTTATCATTTTGGCAAGAACAAGTGCAATCAACTTCCACATCTTGCACTAGTTCAAGGAGTCACAAACCCTCTTGTTGGTAAGACAAGGGACAAGGTAACCTAAAAGTTTTCATGGACATCATCTTGTGTGTGCATCACTCTATGTCTATGGATATCCTTGTTTGTTCCTTGTGGGACTAACCCATGTAGGTATTGAAAGTGCAATTCACTCAAATGGATAGCTCCAAGTGCTCTACATCAACATTGAGCATCCACATCTTCAACATCTACATGAAGTTATCATCGACAAAACCCAAGGTTAGTTCATCCCTCTAAGGGGGGATATCACATCTAGGGGGAGCTTTACTCTAAGACTTGAGCTAAAGCAACTCTAAAGATGTGAACACAACAATGCTTTATGTAAAAGTGGTAACCCCACTTGAGCTTAAACGATGAGTATGACCTATGATCAAGTGTTCTCACTTGACTCCTAAGTCAATATACTCATATATAGATGACCTTGTCATCGCAAATTGCTTGATAGATGCTAGAATTGGTTGTGCATGCCTTGTCACATATTTCATTTGCCATCTTATTGTGTGAGCATGCTGGTTGCATATTTTACTCATTCGAGGACATCCACTTGTTATTTTGATTGTTTGGTTTTATTTCCTTTTGCCAAGTGGATGGACAAGAATGCCTAAGAACCTCCTCTAGCTATCTATGCTTTTCTCGTCTCAAACTCTATTCATGCTGCATCACAAAATTTGATCAAGTCAGATCCGAACCACTCTGTGTGAGGAGCGCTCGGAGTCCCCGATTTGTCATAGACTTAAACTTCCAAAACCTCTTTACGATTCTCGGTCTGACTGATACCCTACTTTCGGTCCTACCAAGATCATTAAGTTGATCTAGGTTTTCGATCTCGGTGCAACCGATTTGAACCATTCGGTCACATCGAGTTGCAACAACTGTATACAGTTTTGCATCTCGGTGCCACCGAGTTGTTCCACTCGGTCACACCGACAGGGTCGGGCTATATATAGTCACGGGCAAAAATTTGAAAATTTCTCCGAACCCCTTCGCCCGCGCGATAGCCTGCTCTGCCAACTTGGTCTCCGGATCGTCTCCTCGCTGCCAGCCGCCTCCAGTCGCTGGTCTCCGTCGCCGTCAACGGAAATTCAACCCCGCCGTTGCCGCTGTAGCGAGTCTCTGCTGAACTAGGGTATGGACTCGATCTTTGTGCTATTCCCCAATCTGATTCTTAGCACATTGTGATCATCATGATTCTTGCCATGTTTGTTAAACTTCTATCCAGTAAATGAACTCGTAGATTAGGTTTAATTCGAAAATTTTAGGGTTAGGTTTCCGCTGAAACCATCTCAGACCCACCGAGTTGAAAAACTCGGTCCCACCGATTTGGCTTATGCCATTGCACAAGTGAGACTCGGTCTGACCGAGAATTACTTATCGGTGTGACCGATTTTGGAACTCTGTGAAACCCTAGCAGTCTCGGTGCCACCGAACTGTGACTCGGTCTGACCGAGTTCACTAGTTTAGGTGCCAAAACTGCTTCAGTATCACCGAGTTTAGAAATCGGTAGATCCGAGATGCTTTTAGTGGGAAACTAAAACTAAGTTTTTGAATTATTCTTTTGCAAAAATCTCTGCATTTTGTGATGCTCATCCACTCTACCTCATCTATAAACTGTTCACAGGGTCAGCAGTCAGCTTGTTCATCATGTCAGACCAAAGTGATAGCCAGAACATGTCAGAATAGCAAGTGCAGATGAGTAAGGGCACTAGTCCCTCAAGTTCCTCAGATGATGGCAGCAGGAGCACCCCTAGCAATCTGCCTAAAGCTGCCACGAGACAGAGAAAGAAGAGAACCTCAGACTCAAAAGATGAGGATTATGTGGCAGAAGAGGAAGCAACTTCCAAGAGAGTTGAGCCAGCACAGGGCATAAAACCAGGGATGGAGATCAAAAGGCCAGCAGGCAGGCAGCCTATGTCAAAGGCCAGAGCTTCAACTAAGAAGCCCACTCCCATTGAGCCAGTTGCTACTGAAGGCAAGAAGAGGAAAGAAAGGGTGAAGAAAACTGTAGCCAGAGTGCTTGGCAAGGCTTCCATCATGGAAGATGAGGAGGAAGAAGAAGAGGTGGTTGCACCAGCACCTAAGGCACCCAAGCTAATGAGTGATGCCATAAGATCAGGGGCAACTGCTTCCAAGGCCAAGCCAGCTCCAAAGCCAAAGCCAAAGAGGAACACAAGAAGCATCCCAGCTACTGAGAAGAACAAGGCCCCAGTGTCTGAAGCTGCAGAAGAAGAAGAAGAAGAGAATGTTCTTAGAAAGCTCAAGCCCAAGATCCCAGACCACAACGATGCTCATCCTGTGGCTGAGGATATGAAACTCAGGAGAGATTCAGGGCTCCGGAAGTGGAGAGAAGCAGACCTGTATGCTTCAAGGAGAAAGACTGCAGTTGACTACAGGTTTCACACCAAGGAGCAGCAAGACTTTTATGAGACAGTGCTGCTAGACAAGAATCCAATTGTCTGTGATATGAGATGGGTTGATTGACAATACATCAAGGACAACGAAGAGTACTACCCCGGAGTGCAGGACAGCTTCAAGGCATGTGGAGTAGAGGACTTTGTTGGGCAGAAGCTCACAAAGTTGAACGAGGAGCTTATCATGCAGTTCTACTCCACAACACATTTTTATCCAGATGGTAGGATAATTTGGATGTCAGAAGGTACGAGGTACCAGTCTGCAGTTGCTGAATGGGCTCAGCTGATCAATGCCCCAGAAGAGCATGAGGATGACTTGGACATTTATGCCAAGAAGAAGATGAACCACAACTCTATGTCCAACATGTACAAGGAGATTCCAAATGAAGTACTTGACACTTTCAAGTTTGGCTCAGTACACTATCTTCTGTCAGGGCTGCCAACAATCAATTGGATACTGAGGCACACCTTGTTGCCCAAGTCAGGTGATCACAAGATGATCAGAGGCCACGCGATCAATTTGCTACATATCTTTGATGTGCCACAGAAGTTCAAGGTGATGAGCCTTATGATAGAAACAATCAAGAGGACTGCAGCAGACCAGAAGAGGAGTTGTGGATATGCCCCACAGATTCAGGAGCTCATTAACTCCAAGATGGGCACAGGCATATACTTGTTGGACAAGGAACACATGCCCATTCGTCCAGATTTTGAAGATAATCAAGTTGTTATGACTGAGAATGAACCATCGTCTGCACAAGCACAAGCCAAGAAGTAGATGGCAAGGAAGGAGAAAGCTGCCAAGATGCCAACTCAAGAGGAGGCATCTGAATATTTCTTGAAGACCAAACAAGAGCAGCTTGGTTACTTGATTGCATCCACCCTGCGGATTGAGCAAGGACTAGCCACCCTAACTCAGAACCAGGCAAGCTTAGAGAGGATCATGGAACAAAATTTCTATGACTTGGATGTCAAAGTGACAGAGATTCAGACTGCAGTGGAGCAGCTCCAGGATGACATGCATGAGAGGAGAGGCTAGACTACAACTGATGCCTTTGCCAGAGTGCCACGAGGTCCGAGGTCGTCTGCAGTGCCAGTTGCTGACCCCAGAGCCACCACGTCTGCACCAGCTACAGCCTCAGTTCCACCAGCTCCAGCGTCCATTTCAGCCTCGACTCCGACCACGTCTATGGAAGGCTTCGTCCTTGGAGTGCTCCGGACTCCACCACCACCTGAAGATCAAGCCTGAGTGTCGACTTAGCACTATGCATTTTCTAGGAACTTTTTGGTAACTTGTTGCCAAAGGGGGAGAAAATGTATAGATCATAGGCTTCGAGAGAGAGTGTTGCTTTTATTCTCTCTTGTTTTATTTGGTGGTTTCTCGAACTTTGTGTGTTTGGTCATAAGCTACACTTAATTTTTGCTTAATATTATCATGTTATCTATCTTATGTGATCATTCACTATTCTTGGTGATGAGTGCATGTATTTCATTCTTATCATTTTAAGCGCTCCACCAAGATGTATATGACATGGAAGAGTAACCCATGACTCTAACTCTTTGTGCATTTGCAGTCCAAAGCAAATTTTAAATATGCACAAATTTAGGGGGAGCTCTTACTTGTCACATACTTCTCAAAGCGACGATATATTTCATGCTTATTATCATTTGTCGAAGCTTTGATCTATATGTTGTCATCAATTACCAAAAAGGGGGAGATTGAAAGTGCAACTATCCCTAGGTGGTTTTGGTAATTCATAACAACATATAGCTCATTGAGCTAATGCTACTCCAAGATGACTATTTTAGGAAAGCTCAATGATTGGCATGGCATGGATGTGAAAGTGGAACCCTCAAAATGCTAAGGACAAAGGATTGGCTCAAGCTCAAAAGCTCAAGACTCTTTATTTTATATTTTAGTGATCCAAGATCACATTGAGTCTTTAGGAAAAGCCAATACTATCAAGGAGGGATGAGGTGTTGCTCAATGAGCTTCTTGCTTCATGTGCTTAGTGATATGCTTCAAAATCCTCAGCTACTTTCCCACTTCCACAAATGACCTAAACCCTAAGCCAAACTCGGTCATACCGATTCTTTCTATCCGGCGCCACCGAGTTTCACTTGTCATAAGCCACTGCCAAACCCTAGCAATTCGGTTCTACCGATAGGGATCTCGGTCTCACCGAGATGGGATTGCAAACTCTCTGTTTCCCTTTCATAACTTTTCGGTCTCATCGAAAGAGCGAATCGGTCCCACCGAGATTGCAATGTAAACTCTTTGTTTCCCTTTTGTAACTTTTCGGTCTCACCGAAAGAGCAAATCGGTCCCACCGAGTTTGCCTGACCAACTCTCTGGTTAGCTTATTACCAAACTCGGTCTCATCGAGTTTGTGTAATCGGTCTCACCGAGATTACGTTATGCCCAAACCCTAACCATATCGGTCCTACCGAGTTGCATGTCAGTCCCACCGAAAATCTCTAACGGTCACTAGGTTTACCTTTTCGGTCCGACCGAGTTTGTTGATTCGGTCCCACCGAGATTGGAAAACTGTGTGTAACGGTTGGATTTTGTGTGGAGGCTATATATACCCCTCCACCTCCTCTTCATTCGTGGAGAGAGCCATCAGAACACATACACAATTCCAACTCATATGTTCTGAGAGAGAACCACCTACTCATGTGTTGAGACCAAGATATTCCATTCCTACCATATGAATCTTGATCTCTAGCCTTCCCTAAGTTGCTTTCCACTCAAATATTCTTTCCACAAAATCCAAATCCTATGAGAGAGAGTTGAGTGTTGGGGAGACTATCATTTGAAGCATAAGAGCAAGGAGTTCATCATCAACACACCATTTGTTACTTCTTGGAGAGTGGTGTCTCCTAAATTGGCTAGGTGTCACTTGGGAGCCTCCGACAAGATTGTGGAGTTGAACCAAGGAGTTTGTAAGGGCAAGGAGATCGCCTACTTCGTGAAGATCTACCGCTAGTGAGGCAAGTCCTTCGTGGGCGATGGCCATGATGGGATAGACAAGGTTGCTTCTTCGTGGACCCTTCATGGGTGGTTGCTTCTTCGTGGACCCTTCGTGGGTGGAGCCCTCCGTGGACTCGCGCAACCATTACCCTTCGTGGGTGGAGCCCTCCGTGGACTCGCGCAACCGTTACCCTTCGTGGGTTGAAGTCTCCATCAACGTGGATGTAGGATAGCACCACCTATCCGAACCACGGGAAAAACATCCGTGTCTCCAATTGTGTTTGAATTCTCCAAACCCTTCCCTTTACATTCTTGCAAGTTGCATGCTTTACTTTCCACTGCCAATATATTCTTTGCATGCTTGCTTGAATTGTGTGATGATTGCTTGACTTGTCCTACAATAGTTAAAATCTGCCAAGAACTAAAATTGGGAAAAGGTTAAGTTTTTATTTGGTCAAGTAGTCTAATCACCCCCCTCTAGACATACTTTCGATCCTACACTCCTTATCTTTATGTGCCCTCTCTTGATCACGCTTCTTGCGCTCGTTCTTCTCCTTCTCACGACGCTCATGCTCCAATCCCCGTGCAAAGGACTCCTTGAACAGGCGCTGCCTCCGTAAGTAATCTTGGTGTTGGTCCTCTTGGACATCTTTTGGTACGTCGTAATCTATCCAAGTGAAGTACTTGCAAAGTGGAGGAGGCGACTACATAAAAGTCATGTTTTTGTTAGTAATATGAGTTCAAACTTGATGAGGTTTTTTGTATGTACACCCAACATACCGGTGGTATGTCATATGCGTTAATTGGCCTTCGACGATCATGTGCATAGTTGGGACACAAGAAAAACCTTCTACCTTCTGTCCATGACTTCTTGCGGTCCGTGGACACCTTCAGCTTGCAAACATCACCACACCAACATGGTGGTGTGGGCACATCCTTCTCCTTCTCCTTGTCCAACATGGCCTCCATCCACGTCTTCGACATGTCCTCTTGGTCCGCGCACGCCGGCCTCGTCCTGGAACCGGATGAAGCCATGCCTACAAAAATAATAATTGTTAGCACAAGACACAAAGAGATACATGTGTAAATACAGTAAATCAATAAATGCTAGGAATTTTAAAAACAAATAATATACCATTATTATTAGATCAACCATCTAGATTAAGCAAATAACAGAAGGCCGATCCATTATCAACCATTCCTCTCCGACCACCACCACCTCTAGCACTTGTGCTTCCTCTCCGACCACCACCACCTCTAGCATTTGTGCTTCCTCTCCGACCACCACCATCTCTAGCACTTGTGCTTCCTCTTCGACCACCACCACCTCTAGCACTTGTGCTTGCTCGACCACCACCTCTAGCACTTGTGCTTGCTCGACCATCACCTATAGCACTTGTGCTTGCTTGACCACCACCTCTAGCACTTGTGCTTCCTCGACCACCACCACCGTCACCTCTTCCACCTCGTTCACCATCGGTGCCACCTCCACGACTCATTTTTCTTTTTTTGGTTTTCCTATTCTTGCATGTCCGCTCATTGTGTCCCCCTTCACCGCACACCCCACAGTTGATAGTGTCAGGAGCCTCCATGAAATGACCGCTACCAAATTGTTTCATGCCAGTGTATCCGGCCAGGTCATCCATATCACCCCTGAACCTCTTAGTTCTCCTTCTATCCTTGGTCTCCACCTTCAGAAGAGGGTCTGGCCTAATATGAGGGCCATGGTACTCAGGCCACTGTGATTGGTCCAAGAAAGGGTGAAATTTTGGTGCCCATGTCAACCTAGTAGCTTCCACATGGAACTCTTGCATCCGCACGGTTTTTCCATCACAAACATGTATGTTTCTCGCCTTCGCCGCCGTTATCAAATGCGAGCATGGCCAATGATACTTACTAGGCCTCTCGCACTGGCACCACCGAGTCTTCAGACGCACCTCAAATGCAGCACCACCATATTGTCTACCGTCTCGTGTTGTGCCACCTGGCTCATCAATTTGATAGATCATTTCAGTTCTGTCGAATATGATAACTTGTTGCCGTGAAGACTTGCTTGCTTGTAACTGCAACCATTCATCAACCTTTTCCGAATAATCCTTTTTTTCACCTATCCATTTTGCAGTCTCTTCAGAATGCCTCTGAAAGTACTCATTAAGCTTGAAGAATGTGTACTCCACTATTGCAGTCACCGGCAATGCACGAGCACCCTTCAGCACATTGTTGAAACATTCTACCAGATTGCTCGTCATGTCGCCATATCGCCTACCACCATCGTCATGAGCATGTGCCCACTTGTGCTTCTCGCTTAAATTCCTAGTTAAGAACTCTTTTCCCCCTTCGTTCACCGCTGCAAAGAGTTTGTTGTACCGAGCATCGAAACCTTGGGTGGTGAAGGCCACACATACATGGGTAAGGTCTTTGCTGAGCTCCTTGCTCTTACATGCCCGGTAAAAGTTGGCCACAAAATGCCTCATGCACCATCTGTGGTGAAGCTTTGGAAATCCTGGAATAACAATGTCCATTGCCTTGAGTATGCCATGATGCCTGTCCGATATGATGCATACCTCCCTAGCCCCAATCACGTTGTGCCTAACATGACCCATGAACCACTCCCAGTTGTCTTGGTGCTCGGAAGGCACCAAAGCAAATGCACACGGCAACACGTTGTCGTTTGATGAGTGCGCCATTGCTACCATTAGTGTGCCCTTGTATCTACCGGTCAAGAACGTGCCATCTATAGACAAGACCGAACGACAATGCTGAAACGCCTCCATGCATTGTCCATAACTCCAGAAGGCACGGTGGAACACTCCCTCATGATCCTCGACCACATGAAACATGCCCGGGTTCCTATGTGCAATCGCGGCCAACAACCTTGGGAGCTGGTTGTATGCTTCTTCATAACCACCATACAACATCCTAATAGCATTTGCCTTTGCCTTCCATGCCTTCCCATACTTGACTTCATAACCAAATTGTTTTTTCACCGTCCGCATGAGAAACCTCACTTTCACAGTGGGATCAAAGCCTATGTCTTTCATCCATTTGTATCCGAGATACTCAGATGTGAGTTGACGGTGTGTCTTTCTAAGTCGTTTCGATGGCGGTTTGCATCTATGAGTGGAAACACAACTTTTTAACACCCATTCTTCGGTTTCTTTAAGATTTCTTGCACGAACCTTCCATGGGCATCCTTCTTGCTCACACACCACGGTGTAACGCAACTTCATGTCGGAGTGCTCAACATAAATTGGCCTATGGTTTCGAATGGCATAGTCAGCCAACCAAAACTTCAGCATAGGCAAGCTCAGAAACTTCACTCCTTTCTTCAAATAAGCATTCTCGTCCTCATTCTCCACCCTTGGTTCTCCTGGATCCGGGCATGGTGTTGGCTCAATCGCCGTCATTCTCATTCCACCGTCAACAATAGCTTTATGGGCAAGGCTGAGATCTTTAAACAAGTGAGTTCTTTTTTCTAAGCCCGTCAGCTCAAAGTGGATTTGGTTTTCCTCCTTTGTGAATCCATCCTCGTCCAACTGTTCAACTGGACCCTCGTCATCCGAGTCATACGCATATTGACGACTAAAAGGCAAGTCACGATCCATGTCCTTTTGCGCTATGTACGCATCCAAGTCACCAACATCATTACCATGAAACCCTTCCTCTTGCTCTTCGTCGTCATCATAAGCATCTTCATCCTCTTGAATTACTTCGTCACTAGCAATCACCTCAAATTCATTTGCTTGGCTAGTTGGTGGTTGGCTAGAAGCATTGGGGGCATACAACTCAACCTCATTTGCTTTAATAGATGGTACATGGGGACGTGGTTGGCGATAAGCATTGGGGGCATCAACCACAACCCTATGATCAACAAGTGGCACCATTGTCCTCTCGCTCATGTCATCCATTGGGGAAGAGACATGCCGGTTCAAATCAAAGGTGAATCGAGGAGATTCAACCTTGGTGGCAAACAATTCAAGTGACTTGTCTTCCGATTGGGAAACTTTTTCCTTGTATACATCCCAATGCAAATCCGAGGTGATAGGCATACTTTTCAAGCGAGATTTGGCTCCAACTCCAACATCATACCTTCCTATTAACTTAACATCAACATTGGTGTCCATCCACTTTAAGACTTGTCTCACTTTTGCAACAACATCCTCATAGCTAGGGCTTGTACCAAAAACCAATGGTTCCTCACCCGTGTCGGCATTGTTACTCAAGAATGCCTCCTTGTCCATGTAATGAACATTAACAAGTCTCTCCATCTAAAAATAGCATGAATGCATTTAAGACTTCAATGAGAATTGGTGTTTATCCAAATACATCTCATTATATCCAAATCATATCAACACTAAATTATTGCCATGGTCAAAAAAGTATCACTAATTAACACACACTAAGCAAAGTTAACCCTAATCACTAACTAACCCTAACCCCCAATCTTTCTACTCAACAAGCATATATTCCTACTACACACCATGCATATCACTATATTATCAAAGTTAACCAAGCCATTCACACTAACATAAGGGAGAAAACAAAAACTAGGGTTCCACCAACATGTATAAAATGCAACCAAAATAACAAGATTTAACAAAAAATAATTGGATGATTTGGGGGAGATTACCAAGAGCAACAAAGTGATGGAAAGATCCACCTAAGGGATGCACCTTTTGGAGATGATTTGAGGGGGAGCTTGAGGGGTGGGAGCTCCAAGTGTTCTTCAAGCTCGGGTTGTGGATTGGGGAAAGTGTGTGGGGTGAGTCCCACACACTTTCCCGTGGGTTATCCACTTACCAGTGCCAGACGCCAGGTCCTTGGCGTCTGGCCCCTTTGCCACGTTAGCAGGTCAACGGGCAGGCGGCCAGTGCGGGCCAGGGGCCAGACGCCAGGGTTCCTGGCGTCTGGTTCGCAACCCAGACGCCAGGGATGTTAGCGTCACCTAAAGAGGTCAAAATCGATTTTTTTTTGAAACGAGGTCAAATAGAGATTTTGTTAGCCTTTTAAATCAGAACAGTAATTTTGTCCCCTCGCGGCACCGCGGACACGTCGAGGAAAAGGGGTGGCCGCAGATGCGGGTGCGCACGAAACCTCGATGCGGCGGTGGCGGCAAGCCTCGTCGGGTGCAGATTGTATAGACTGCTGGCCGGCGGTGGATCAACTTTTGGTCTACTATAGGCTAGACCGCCAGAGGGATATAATAAAAATATAAAATAGGGGTGATTGAAAACGTAAAAGAGCTGCTGTTGATCCCGTGCTAGTGATAAAAAGCCTACGAATCTGATCGGCCCATTGCTTTACTTGTAGTGGAGTGGTACTACCATCTGCGAAAAAAAAAGTAGTGGAGTAGTACTATTGTTGTAGTAGTACAAAAATGTAGTGGAGTGGTACTACCATCCTTTTTAAAAAAAATCAAGAAAACTTCCTATCTATCTATCCATCAATTGTCATGACAGTGAAAAAACATTAGAAAAAAAATTTACATCCAAGTCAATTGACCACCTAACGACGACTATAAGCACTGGAGCGAGCCGAAGACGCGCCACCATCGCCACTCCTTCACCGGAGCCGGACAAAACTCATTGTAGTAGACAGTCAGAAAGTCATCGTGCTAAGCCCCACAGGACCAGAGCACCAAAAAAGCAACCGCTGCCGATGAAGAGAAACGTAGATTAGAAGAATCAAACTTGTAGACACATAAACGTAGACGCACCAAGACTGGATCCATGGAGATCCATCGAAGACCAACACTGACCGAATCTCACGAGACCCATCGGAGACACACCTCTGCATGCCTTCCTACAACGCTATACTCCTATCGTCCTTTTCAAATTCGATCGACCTCCTCCCTTCGAGACAAAATTCGTTCGTGGTTTGAGCTACATTTTTTCAAAAAGACCCTAGGATCTATAGTGTTAACCACATACCAACAATACAAGACACCCTTGAAAAACAAATAAATTGCAACTAGGTCCCTGAGATGTCACACCTCTCCAAACTCCAAGATGGGCCGATGGCACACCGTCGCAGCCGCTCCGGTAGCCCCGCTGCCAGATTCCGGCAAACCTTAAAGAATCACGCAGACGGGAAGTCATCATTGCCAAACACCACAAACTCTGTATATATACGGAGAGACACTCGTACTCCCTCTTCGCGCTCTGCATATAAAACTTGTCTCGAATCAAAATTCATAAAATTGACCAAATTTACATAAAACAATATCATCATCTACAACACTGAAGATATAGAATATGAAAGTTATTTCTATGATGCATCTAATGATATTGAATTGATATTGTAAATGTTGATATATTTTTCTTATAATCTTGGTCAAACTTGATGAAGTTTGACTAAAGACAAACTTATATGCGAAGTAAAAAAATAGAAAGAGTACTTGCACGTGACTTATCATTGGTTTCAAGAAAGTTGTTAGAACTCAATTCTAAGAAAATTAAATTTGCTTTAGTGTTAACTTCTGGATCTATAGGCCTCATCGTTGTTGGCGATCGATGGGAACTAGCCGGAGCAGTCCGCGTGTGCCTCTTTGGCATCTCCAGCGCCTCATCGTCCGAGGCATCAAGCTCCGTGAAGAGGAGGCTGTGCCGCTCATATTGACTAGATCGGCAACGCGCCTTGGCGCGCGAGGGTGCCGGTCCTAACCTTTTGTCAAGCAGGTAATGCTAAATCAGTAAGAAGCACGCCCTGAAGTATGTAATCAATGCACGGTTCAACACCAAAAGCAATGCAAATCTTTAACCTCGTGAATTTTCCAATCAAAGTACACATCATAGAGTACAATTGAGCCACATCAAGCTCGGTACAAAGGAATAGGCCAAGTAATGTTTAATAGATCAGGCTTGAGTAGCACATAGGCAGCAAGACAATACAAAATATTGAAAGCGAAGCATTTAGACAGGAGGCTAGTGACAATCAGATAGCAGTCCTTCGCCAAGGACGGTTGAAATTCCTCGTCGCTCAAAGAAAAGGTCGCTCAAAGAAAAGTTGAGTAGCATTGGCCTGAAAGTGAAGAAAAAAACCATATTCCTCGAGAAGATATCTCAACATTTTTACAACAATAGACATCTACAGTGACCAAGGAACTATCTAGAAGGCAAGATTAGTAAACTAACATCAAGCAACATATTCCTGGAAACGTTTAGCACGATTAGTAAACTGACGTTCTGTAGACCAAGGAAACATACATGTCTTTGACCAACCTAATTTAAAGGAGAATTTCTTTCAATCTTTGACCAACCTGTAGTTATTGTCACTCTTCCATCCACACCTTATAAAAATGAACAGAGGAGTAAAATAACAAAACACGGTGCTTTAGTTAATGCAACAAAATATGAACCCCAACAAACATGAAGGCATAGGATGATGGTTAAGAAAGTCAATAGCAAATAAGTAGTGAGAAAGTAGGTCACCTCACTTAATCTACCTTCTGCAATATACAATACGATCAACACTTCATTGTTTCATGTAAAGACCAGTACCAACTCTGGGTGTTAGTGAAGCAGTTAATGGAAAGACCAATGTTGGGGTTTGTAATGTTTCAAATAGATACTCTACATAGTAGGTGACAGATGCAAATCCAAAACTTTGTCACGAGACACTCTTGATTGTTGATCGGATGTTTTCCCTTTATTAGTGCATTGTACAATTTTTTGGCTGGTGAGAATAGGCAACCAATACTAACCCTGTCATACAACAGTTCAGGTCCACAATGTTGTTAAAATCAATTCCATAGATCCATCAAAATAAAATGTTGTTCACAAACCATTCTCTTATGGAAGACCAAATTTTAGCAGTACCAAAATGATCCACGGTGCTACTGGTTTTACTAACGTGACGAAAAAAAATCCACACTCTAAAAATGAATTACTAAACACCTGATTAGGCAGTGGACACATTTTCTATGGCTTAGGCAGACCAAATTAAGGAGAACTGAGAACATCTTTGTTAACGTCACGGGATGTACAATGTACAATGTTCTCAATTCTACTGACTATGAAACATATGTTCTCTATGGTCTTACAACATTATAAAAATTATCTTATCAACGACTCCATTAAGAAAGAGAACAAAGAAGTCCTAGCAAAATAGCGGATGGGAGCACATTTTAGTATCCACATGAATGAGGTACACATGATGCCGGTCCTTGTACCACCTAACTATCATTTTAACTACAAGCTTTGGATCTTCAGTTGGATAAATCACTCAGTTAGATTTAAAAACTTTGGGCCTTCAGACAACAAATGTACCAGCAATCAAATGTACCTTCTGCTGACCTGGGCGTCAAGGTTGGGGGTGACGGTGACCTCGCCGTCGGGGTTGATGCTGCCAGCAACCTTGGGGTCGGGGTAGGGGCTCGCGACGATCTGGCCATCACGTCATAGTGCAGTAAAGAGTAACATGGTTTCAATATTATAACAAGCACCAACTAAAGAAGTGCACCTATATGTAGAACAAGCACATTTGTTGCTAGCTCTCGTCTCACATCACATCTTAATCCATTCATGTACAAAGACTAACAATCAATCATGGCAAGAATCTGAACCCTTTGGCTAACAAGTTGAACAAAATAGAGAAATAATGGATGGAGGAGAAGAGGACACTGGAGGGGAGTTCATACCTGCAGAGGCGGATCTCAGGTTGGCGTGGGTGGCACGAATCGGACCGGCGAGCTGCGTGCTGCTCTGGGGCTGCGCATGATCCGGCGAGCCGCGTGGGCTCAGGGGCGGCCGGAAGAGCAGTGTGCCGCCGGTGCTACCATAGTCGTGAGACATACACACGGATACACCAAATGGTATTTCCCTGACGAAGCAGGGACACAAGATTGAACTCCATCTGTAGAAATAGGAATCATCAAATATTAGATAGCCTCCAGAGAAAAGATTAGAAGACAGAATACTCATCAGAAACAAGAGATAAATAATGCAGAATGGGAAACCCAAGGTGTTACATGGAATAACCTTTTTTCAGAAATAATTCAACTCTATCGTGAAGCAAGCTATGAACAAAACAAGACCAGGCCGTTCATAGTATATACAGTTATTGAAGAGCAAGTAGTATATTAAATTTAGAGCTAAGTATCATTAAGGGCTCCTTTAACACAAGCAGAGATAGCATGATCATAATATACATATAAACACGCTGGCAGTAGGAAGCCTCGTTATCCATGCACCCCAGAAGAAGGACATCATCCACACAGATAGGCATTGTTATAGAGGACACGAGCAAAAGCACAACTATTACTAACTATTCTTAGGGTTTAATACAAAGCAAATCCACCTAAAAAGAGTACTATCATGGATCTAACATTGTATCAAGAAAAGAAAATGAGAGACATGTAGTAACTGGACACTGAAGGCATATCATCTCCTAGGATACTATGGTAAAACTACAACTAAGCTTAAAGTTATACTTTTTTCACAGAATAAGAACTGTAGCCAGATACATGACCCCAGATGATGCACCCTTCTTCTCGCCTGCGGCTGGGCGACAACTACATAATTTCTTGCCTTGCACTGACACTACAAATAGTAACCTATTCAGGAACTAAAATAAATGAATTCCTTACCTATTGCATTTTGTGAACCAAAATAAGTGGGACCATATCTAGAGTATCATTTTGGTAGAATCATTTACCTATGCATGACTACATCATCTTTATGTGGGCCTTGCTACAACATGCGGTGATTGTTCTGCACATAAAACAATTTATCAGAAAAAGATTATTTCTTCCTCCATAAAATTTGTCTAAATAAAGTACACAAAATATAAGCACATTAATATACTTGGGCTGTCCTACAAATTTAACTAAGCAAAGCAATGAGTGTAGGAAGCTAAATTGCAATCTACACCATACTAATACACAACTGAACAGTACTGGAACCAAAAGATCAGTAATATATATGTGGATACAAACAATATACACAAATGCAGTGAAGCCATACTACTATGCAAAACAGTACTGGAACTAAAAGATCAATAATATATGATAATGTTCCTTGGTTATTGCTAAGAAAAACTTCTCGAGTATGCATGACTCTTGAGATTGGACATAAATTAAGAGTGTTTCTATGACCACTATCGAGACATCCATGTTTTGTTTTTGAACTCAGAGGATGCAAGGAAGTGAGATTAATTCTATCCAAGACGAACATGCACTCATGTTCCAATCTATTAGTATAATTGTCCATCGGAAGTGTTAGCAGCAACAAACAAAAAGCCTGATTAGTAGATTCACCGTAACAATTGTATGTTTGTTCACCTGGAATAATGCATCATGCAACAATTTGTAGGAATTGAAGTATCCAAATTACTATGAATGATGCCAGGTTTGTTTATTCTCGACAACTTCGAAGCCCTGAGTTACCTAATCAAATCAAAGTGTATAAAATAAATAAAGTAGAATGCTCATTGCCTACCAGCTGCTGCAGCAAAATAATTTCTGAAGGTTTCCTGTTTTTGCCATCTTCAGGCATTGGCCAAAGTGTGCAGTGCAGAGGATCTTTTGGTTCTTCCGAGATTTGAAACAAATTTTTCACAGAGAAGTGTAAGCATCAATTGTTTTGCTAAAGACGGTTCTCATGCTAACAATGTAACAAGGAAATTCCTTGGCCCTCTCAAAATCAAGGGCCAGTAAGATGGTGTCAACTTGTAAGATCAAAAACAAAAAAAATTATTGAAATTGAAATAGCCAGTGGAAGGCACAGTGGGGCTACGGACATACCTAAGAATCAGAGGCACACACACAAAGAACGGCGCTGGACAAGAGAGTGGTATGCCTAGCCTGCAGTTCATTCAGATCCTGAGGCACATTCAACACCGTGGACACATCCGACATCTCCAGCTCATCTGCGCAACCAAAATCCTGTCATCAGTCAATCCGGTGCTCCGAGTCCCCTAAACCGAACCATGAGTAAACAGTACCTTGCAAGGTATACATTTACACAAGTCTTCCACATAGGGCATGCACCATAAAAGGAATAGGTGATATTAAGCTACTAAAGCCATAGACAACAGAAAAGGACCGATCTGGTCCTAGGCACAAGAACCAACAATCAACTAAATCATACCGAGTCTACATGCAGTCCTATGTAGCAAGAAAAGCTTAACAGATTAATACATGTTATCCATGGTAATGTAATATGGCAGAATTGCTCTCTAAACTACAACCCAAGCATGTCAGAGCAGCACCCAGCACTCACGACGACATGGAAGCGCTCTCTGAACTACAACCCAGAATAAACACATGCAAAGTTTTCTCTAAATGTTAATATATGCATACTTTGACAATTTTCTAACCCAAACAAATAACTCAAAACCAACCCATGTGGATCTGGAACAACACATTTAAATCCTTATTAATAAGGGCAATCATTCTTAACAGTAATCCACAACTAAAAAACCAAGAAAAACCTTAGTGGATCTAGCAGGCATGAGTGATTACTGATTAGCAAAAGGGGAACGGGACCAACAGAGTTAAACACATAAGGGTGAGAGAGACATGAGATCCTCACAATAGCACCACCATGTTCAGCGAGATAAGAACAACATGTAAAGGAAGTAACAAACATATATACATAAGAGCAGTTTAGTCAATCCTAATTAGGTCTCTGTGAATGTTTACTCTCGATTAAAATTTCAAACAAGGTCACATTAATTCGGTTAATTTTGAATAATTAGAGAAACCACATAACCAATCAGAGCTAGGTATATGCACCAAAAAGGCCTGATTACCTATACTACAATCAAAAGTATCATATATTGTTATAGATCTGCATACACATCACTGTTTTATCACACTATTATACATAAAATAAACCAATGGAATGCTGCTGGTATCTAGCGGCTGGAGCAAGGGGTTCAATCGGACGGACGATCGAATGGAATGCTGCGGAGGTAGCCGTTAGAAGCATTGCAGAATCGGAGGTGGCACGCCTTGGCTCGTGCTCCTCCTACTAGAGGAGAAGGGGCAGGGAGACGCGGACAGGAGGGCGAGTCGCGGCGATGGAGATGGCGTGCTCCGCCTGGATTTCCTCCTCTGCCGCGGCTTGAGACACGAAGCGGCCCAGCAAAGCTATCAGGTTAAGTAGGCCGGCCCTGGCTTGGCGGTTGTGCTGGGCTGCTATAGTAGCGTTGCTGATTCGCTCCTGCAAAACCAACAAGGTGGCTGACTTTTTAGGAATGAATAAGGCAGCTGTTTGGTTCACTCACAGTATGCAACATCCATGGATGGATGAATTAACTTGCAGTTCCAGAACAAAGCAAATAATTTTATGAATCGGCATAACAACGAATTTTATGATGCAAGAGCTTGACACCAATAGTAGGCAAGAATTTTTTATCTCGAGTAAAACTGGTCAACAAAGACACATTTTTTCTGTAAAATATAACCATTTCCTATAAACACTACCAACCCTGAGTATTGGACCCAATCAAGAACATGATCCTCTCTCCCTCTCTTTCTTTCATAATGAATTGACAGGAGGGAATGACATATGCACTAAGCACCACATAGTTGTGTAAAAAAAAGAGAAACACTGAAGAAGAGTCCAAGAAGGTCTTCGGGTACCTTTGCAGGAGGGAGGTAGTGATGCCTTGCTGGGAGAGGAGCGGGATAGAAGTCATCACTCTCGCCGTCGGAAGGTATGTCCAGCGAGAAAAGATATGGTAGCAGGCCTATATCTGAAGCAAATATATATAAAAAATAAGTCAAACCATATATTATCCGAGAAAGACTGATCAATCTCTCTATCATCCTAACATTTATTGAGAGGCCACAACGGTTGTATAATGATCAACCGCCAGACACCATGAACAATACAAGTGATACACTCATGTAAGTAGGCATGGAAGGACATAATAAATGCAGGCTGATGCAACTAACTGAGAATAAAGGAGCCACAGCTAAAATACATGCAGGCTAATACATGCAGGCTGATGCAACTAACAGAGAATAAAGGTTAGTATAAGTTTCCTAAACAAATTTAGGTTAAAAGGTAAATCAACAAAAAAAATTTTGCCTGCTATACACTGGTATATAGGATCGATAACCTACGCACTCTACTCCAACCCAACAAAAATAGAGAAAATAGAGCAGGTAACATGTATACTACAATACAAGTACCTCTACGGGTTCAGGTAAAGTAACCAGTTGCTTTTCATTATTTATTATTTCACAAATACATTGTTCATAAGCTATTCAGAAATACATGTTTCAGCAGGCAGCAACCCTGCAAGAATCTAAAATCTTTCACTGGATAAATAATACTTCCTCCGATCCAAAATAAGTGTCGTAGTTTTAGTTCGAATTTGCACTAAAATCCTGACACTCATTTTGAATTGGAGGGAGTATTGTTTTATCTACTACAGGTTTCAGCTATTCCAGCCTAAAATTGTAGCAACAACAGGTTTACTTTCAAAAGTGAACGGAAACATAGATCTTGGCATGCATAGTAGTGTTAACATCAAGTTAATAGTTTCACCTGCAACTGCACATGTCGCTTATCATAGAAGTTTTTGTAGGCAAAAAATAGTATACTTGGTAAACAACTGTGACCAACAGCCAATTTTCTTTCTAAGCCAATAAGATCAATTACATGGCAGATTCCTATTGATGATTCAACTCCTGCTTTTCCCCTTCTGAGTAGATATGCTTGCATGTATTTCTGTATTAAAATAAAAGTGGAGTGATTAGTTATCGATTATTAACTAATGTATCACATAAAGACCACTATGTATTAGCTAAATCTTATATTAAATTCAACTAAGATGAACAGAAAAAAAGTCTTAACATATCTCAAGTCGATCTGTAACCTCATAAGCCAAGCATCAGCATGAAAATAACAGGACAAACAAAATGTTTTATATCTCAGACAGAGGTCACATACCAGGAAGCATTGGTACAACCAAACACTGATTTGCAGTTTGACGGGTGGATGAAATTTCTGCAAATTAGCTCTTTCAGACCACAGGTTCCTGACAAAGTGACAATGCAGCTGAAAATCAATTAAAAGCAAGCGAGAGTTACTTGAAAAACAAGCATGCTCTCGTCTTCATCATGTAGAAGGAATGCCAAGCTACAGTAGCAGGTAACATGGGTCACACACTCATTCCTCACAATAGAGAATTAGCTCATATATAGAAGCAAAAAATATAATCCCTCATAGCAATAAAAGGATGGCTGAGATCCAAAACATCTACAATTAAGATCAGTGGTCATTGTTTCCGCCCACATAACCACCCAAATCGAAGCATTCGAGGTCACATCTCAACATCTACAAAGCAGTAAAGAGACCAGGATTAACCGCCCATGTGGATGACAACACTTGATGCCAGGTATGTGCAGTTTTGATTCTTAAATTGATTACTTCACCACAACAGACTAATAGTGAACATAAATGGATAGTCCATCAAAGAATAGTGCAAAACTACAGATTCAGATTATGCAGATCATGTTAAATTAAGTACCCGTATACATGTGCAAATATTTACCTTTTGTGCGTCTCTTCACCTCTCATCATTATCCAGGTGAGCACTCCAACATATCTAAACATTTATAGTTACTACTATAACTCATGTGAGGCTTGGAACATCGACGTGGTTATCGTAATGTTGTCTAGAGCTCCACCAGGACGGACCTCGTTCAAAAAAAAGAGAGAACCAGTTACTTGGATTAAGATATAAACATGAGCCAAAGCAGAGCATAACTTCATAAATGTGATCGTTTCCAGCATCATCTCCTAGAAGAAGAAAAATTCAAAGAGGTTGCTATATGTACAGATAAAGGTGTATTGCTTATACAGAAAGCTATACCTTGCATAAATACACACAGACATTTGCCACACAGGTTTAGCAAGCCAGCAATGGACCATCTGCCTATCTACTATAAATAGAGTGTCCTTAAATCTGATTACATGAGCCAAGGAAGATCACGATCCTCTCTCTATCTCTCTCTCTCTCAACCAAAATCTTGATTCTAATCTACTGCACAACAATCATGGGTGCACGGGTCGCAGCAACTGGCGTGGGTGCGTTGACCGGGGGAGGATCAGGAACATAGGAGGACAAGAAGCTCACCTAGCAGGAATCAGCGCGCTCGCTCGAAGTAGAGCCGGAGCACAAATCGTCGGAATCTTCATCGGGAGCAAGAAACAACAGCAGCAGTAGACCTGCATCATGTACCACATGAGCACCTAAGATGAATAGCCGAAGAATCAAAACCGAGAAAAAAATCATGCACCAAACGAGAACCTCAACCAGCCTCACGCCACACCAAATCCATCGTCAGCCCAATCCCTCCCCGGGATGCCCCTGCCCGATCCCAAGGAGAGAGCCAACGGCTGCGCTGTCCGACGACGAGAAGAGGATGCGCAAGGAGAAGAACGGGTGAGAGAGAGAGACCTCGCCGTCGCCTCGCTCCTGTCCTGGCCCTCCCCGTGTTGGGCTAGACGAGGTGGAGCCCCACCTGCTGCTGACGAGCAGGTATGGATGCGGTGGAGCTCGGGGCGGGGATTGGAGAGAGGCGCGGCGACAGGGCAGGGAGGCATGGCGGCGGGGCAGGGAGGGGAGAGGAGGCGGCGGCGAGGCGGGAGGAGCGGGGCGCAGGGGAGGAGAGGAGGAGGCGGCGAGGCGGGATGAGCGGGGCGCGGGGGAGGAGAGGAGGCGGCGGCGAGTGCGGGGGGAGGAGACGACGGGCGCGGAAGCCGCTGCCGCCGTCGCCGGATGAGGAGTGAGCGAGGGAGGAGGGAGGCGGCTGCAGGAGCGAGCGAGGGAGGAGGAGGCTAGGTCTCCGTTACAGGAGCGGCCGACCCTTTTATACCCCCACCACGCGAAATGACCGAAATGCCCTGGTGGGGGCATGGTATTTACATTCTGTTGCCATTACTATTCATTTCAGCAGTGTTTCTTCCAGATCCGACGGCCCAGATCCTCCCACCTCTCGATCCAACGGCCCAAAACTCATCAAGAGAACCGATCCAACGGCCCAGAATCGCTGATCTCTGAGGAGGCTTGTAGGAACATCCTTCTCTTATCTCTTGATGTGGACCTAGCAGCACTCGCAGCAGAGCGTGTGGTCGCTCTGCACAGAAGCAAGCACCTCTGATAACCCATAAATGTAGGAGAACACAACAGTCTTTCGACTTGAATATTACAACCTAAATATATTGACTCGACATAAAGGAAGCCTAATACTCCCTCCGTTCCTAAATATTTGTCTTTCTAGATATTTCAACAAGTGACTACATACGGAGCAAAATGAGTGATTCTACACTCTAAAATATGTCTACATGCATCCGTATGTTGTGTCCATTTGAAATGCCTAGAAAGACAAGTATTTGGGAACGGAGGGAGTAATATTTATAATTCTTAGCAGTTAAGTTGTCAATTCAACCACAACCAAAAACAAATACTTACTCGACAAAATTTATCAGTAGCAAAAGTGTGATTGTAGTTCGATTGTGAAATAGTGACAAAATCAATTGCCAAGAACAAAAGCGACTTAAAAAGAGCAATAGTGATAAAAAGCACAGGGCATGAAAATAGATAATGCATGTTGTATTGATAGAAATCATAGAATCAAATACTCCCTTCATTTCAAAATGTAGTGCATATAGATTTTTTTTAAAGTCAAATCTCACAAACTTTGACCAAGTATATGGGAAAAAATTGCATCCAGAATGTCAAATATATATCATTAAATTCATGATAATATGTAGTTTCATATTTCATATAATTGGTATTGTAGATATAAATAGTTTTTTTGCGAAAGGTAGATATAAATAGTTTACTCTAAAAACTTGTGACGCCCGGATAATTAAGCTACAGTAACCCTCTCCTAATGATGCCATGTCACCGCTATCACTGTAGTTAATCTCGCGATGGTTCAAAAACGATCCAAATTTAAAATAAAGACAAATAACAAAAGCTTTTCAAATGTCAAAACTAAAATGTTCTAAATGTGACAAATAAATCATATGTAATATTGGTGGAGAAACCACACTTTTATAAAGCGTTTAGATGCACTATAGTAAATAAATAGTGATAAAACAATTATTCAAATGCTTTAAAATAATAAACAATTTAAAACTATTTTTATTTCAATGCTAAACGGTTTGTGGCAGTGGCATAAATTGTAACATTATTTTAGGTGCCACTTTTGTATTTTTGGAAACTAAAATAAAACAAATAAGAACTAAAAGAATAAATAAAAGAAAAGCAAAGTAAGACTGTAAATAAAAAAAGAAAAGGGAACCCCCCCTCCCCCCGCGCGCTGGACCTCAGCCCAGCTGGCCACTCCAGTCGCCCCTGGCCTATATGGCCCTCCTCACTCTCGAAACCCTAACTACCGCACCCCATCTCCCCCCCACACCCACGTCTCCTCCCCCACTCCTCTCGATCCCCATCTGGATCGGGGAGGGGTTCGATCCACCTCCCCTCCTCTGCCCCCGATTGGATCGGGGGGATCGATCCCCACCGCTGGACCTCGCGGCCACCCCGAAGGACCTCCCTCGCCGGATCGCTCCGCCTCGACCACGCCCTCCCACCGGTCTGCCTCCACGCCGACGACGTCCCTGGCATCCTCCCCGAGCGCCATTGCCCCGCCCCTACATCCCCCCTGTGAGCTGCGTCCCTCCCCTCTCTCCCATCACCGGATCTGGCCGCGCCTCCGCGCGCGCGCCCCCGCCACCACGCCGACCGCGGCTCTCCCCCGATCGCACGCTCGCGCGCCCAGCGCCCCGCTGCCATCCCGGGGCCGCGACCTCCTTCCCCGCGCCGTGCCTGGGCCGCGTGCCCCACCATCCCGCTCGCCCGCTCGCCTACGCGCACCCACCCCGTCGCGCCGCGCCTCCCCCTGTAGCCTCGCCTCCCACCTCAGCTTCGCCGTGCCAGGCCGCACCGGTGCCGTCCCCTTGTTTGCTGCCGCAGCTCTCCCTCCGCCGTGCACCCCTGCTGCTGCCCCGTGCGTACCCTGCGCACCGCCTTCTGCTCGCCCCGCGGCCTTCCGCTCATCGCCGCCTGCACCGCGTCCCCTGGGCCTGGCCGCCGGCGCCGGCGTGCGCCGAGCGCCCCTCGGGCACGAGCCCGTTCAGGCGCCTTCCTCGCCCGACCCGCTAGGCCCCAGGGGCCATCGACAGCTGGGCCCGCTCCTGTACCTATGACAAAGGGGCCCCGCCCACAGAACGTTTTCTTTAAAGTTATTAATAAAAAAGGAATATATAATTAAATTAATAAAAAGGATTAGTTAATTAAATAATACTTAATTAATTATGTAATTAATTAATTAACCCTGTTTAGATAACTAATTAACTCTAATTAAACCTGCTAATTAAATGTTAACAAATAATTAGTTAGTAGTCTATGACAACCAGGACCCACACATCAGTTGACCCAATCAAACACACTATTGACTGCTGACATCATGATGATGTCATGCTGATGCAGTAAACCTATTTTTATTTAAACTAAATCTGTTAATTCCAAAAATGAATTAAAACATTAGAAAATTAATATAAAATAAACCGTATATCGGATGAAAAAACTTTGTACATGAAAGTTGCTCAGAACGACGAGACGAACCCGAATACGCAGCCCGTTCGTCCGCCACGCATCCCTAGCATAGCAAACTCGCAACTTTCCCCCTCCGGCTCCTCTGCCCGAAAACGCGAAACACCGGGGATTCTTTCCCGGATGTTTCCCCCCTTCACCGGTATCACCTCATACCGCGTTAGGGCACCCCTAGCACCGATACTTGTCATGTCATGCATTGCTATGCATCTGTTTGCTTAAATATTTATTGTTTCTTCCCCCTCTTCTCTCGCTAGACACCGAGACCGACGCCGCTGCTACCCAGTACGACTACGGTGTTGACGACCCCTCTCTCTTGCCAGAGCAACCAGGCAAGCCCCCTCCTTGATCACCAGATATCGCCTATTCTTCTCTATACTGCTTGCATTAGAGTAGTGTAGCATGTTACTGATTTCAGTTAATCCTATACTGCTGCATAGCCTATCCTTGCTACTACTGTTGATATCATTACCTGCTATCCTACTGCTTAGTATAGGATGCTAGTGTTCCATCAGTGGCCTTACACTCTTGTCCGTCTGCCATGCTATACTACTGGGCTGTGATCACTTCGGGAGGTGATCACGGGCATATACTATATACTTTACACTGTTACATTACCTGTGATACTGTTCGGAGATGGGGGCTGAAGGGGCAGGTGGCTCCATCCCGGTAGAGGTGGGCCTGGGTTCCCGACGGCCCCCGACTGTTACTTTGTGACGGAGCGACAGGGCAGGTTGAGGCCACCTAGGTGAGAGGTGGGCCTGGCCCTGGTCGGCGTTCGCGGATACTTAACACGCTTAACGAGATCTGGGTATTTGATCTGAGTCTGGCCATTTTGTCTATACGCACTAACCATCTACGCGGGAGTAGTTATGGGTATCCCGGCGTCGTGGTATCAGCCGAAGCCTTCGTGACGTCAGCGACTGAGTGGCGCGCGCCGGATTGGACCGTAAGCCTGCTCTTGTATTAAGGGGGCTAGTTCTGCTTCCGGCCGCGTTCGCAACGTGCAGGTGTGCTAAGGGCGATGGGCCCAGACCCCTATGCACTTAGGTTTAGACCGGCGTGCTGACCTCTCTGTTGTGCCTAGGTGGGGCTGCGACGTGTTGATCTTCCGAGGCCGGGCATGACCCAGGAAAGTGTGTCCGGCCAAATGGGATCGAGCGTGTTGGGGTATGTGGTGCACCCCTGCAGGGAAGTTAATCTATTCGAATAGCCGTGATCTTCGGTAACAGGACGACTTGGAGTTGTACCTTGACCTTATGACAACTAGAACCGGATACTTAATAAAACACACCCTTCCAAGTGCCAGATACAACCGGTGATCGCTCTCTCACAGGGCGACGAGGGGAGGATCATCGGTTAGGATTATGCTATGCGATGCTACTTGGAGGACTTCAGTCTACTCTCTTCTACATGCTGCAAGACGGAGGCTGCCAGAAGCGTAGTCTTTGAAAGGACTAGCTATCCCCCCTTATTCCGGCTTTCTGCAGTTCAGTCCACATATAATACCCTTATTCCAGTTGATACCAATGCATACATATGTAGTGTAGCTCCTTGCTTGCGAGTACTTTGGATGAGTACTCACGGTTGCTTTCTCCCTCCTTTCCCCCTATCCCTTCTACCTGGTTGTCGCAACCAGATGTTGGATCCCAGGAGCCAGACGCCACCTTCGACGACAACTCCTACTACACCGGAGGTGCCTACTACTACGTGATGCCCGCTGACGACGACCAGGAGTAGTTAGGAGGATCCCAGGCAGGAGGCCTGCGCCTCTTTCGATCTGTATCCCAGTTTGTGCTAGCCTTCTTAAGGCAAACTTGTTTAACTTATGTCTGTACTCAGATATTGTTGCTTCCGCTGACTCGTCTATGATCGAGCTCTTGTATTCGAGCCCTCGAGGCCCCTGGCTTGTAATATGATGCTTGTATGACTTATTTTATTTGTAGAGTTGTGTTGTGATATCTTACCGTGAGTCCCTGATCTTGATCGTACACGTTTGCGTGTATGATTAGTGTACGATTAAATCGGGGACGTCACAAAACTTTATCAAAGTTTGTAAAGTTAGACTTCTTAAAAAATCTATACATACTACATTATGGAAAGGGGTATGGGTATGTAATAGTGGTAACATAGGGTGATAGTAAGCTAGTTTCAGTTTACCAATCAAATGTAGGCACATATTCCATATGTCTTGTGCATGCTTGCAACAAGAACTTGGACAATATATTTTGTGTTACCCTCTCGTTTCCGCGAGATCCTAATAAAAATTAAGATTAATTAAGATACCTTTTTCACAAAGTACCGACTCCGAGTACTAACAATCAATGAATACATGTAATCCTGAAATCACAGCCATTCTGTTTGATACCCTGATTATTGTCACTTCAAGGTCTTCGTTTCGAACCATAACATGTGAATACAACTTGCATATATGATCCAAAATACATGTATATTAATGAAAATGTAAATGGTTTAGACCAGAAATCATTCACTCGGATCCTAGTGTCAAGCATTAAGCATAATAAAGTCATATCAACATTGATCTCAGAACATTATTTCTCCCTTCTTCTTCCTTCTTCCCCTTCTTCTTCTTCTTCTTCTTCTTCTTCTTCTTCTTCTTCTTCTTCTTCTTCTTCTTCTTGGCCTCCCCCCTAGGAGGGAGAAGGTTACCCCTTTGGTCCATGGTGTTTATGGAACCCCATAGGGCAAGAGCCCTATCCGAGATTGGATCTCTCCTTGGGCAGTATTTTTCTGGATTCTCTAGATGCTGTGTTCTGAGTCCCATCACCATTTTATCGTCTACGAGAGCTCGGTAACTCCAAAAATTCTGAATTTTTAAGGCGGTTCACAACCTTCAGAAGCAAGCATGTCGCCAAAGGGCGGCCACAACTGACCTTCACAGCCACCATGCGGGTGGACCATACAGTTAGGGGTGGGGACATGTGAGCATGGCACATGGGGCACCCCGTGGCCTTCCTCTGGCCCCCCATTTGGCCCATGGTCTCTTCTGGTGTAAAAGTATATTTTATAATTTTATTTGATTTTTACACCCTCAAAAATATTTTTCCCTAGAAAGTGTAAAAATACTAGAAAATAGAAATTGACCTTTGGGACTGGATTAATATGTTAGTCTAATAAACATATAAATTTATAATAAAAGTATGTATAAATGATATCAATATAATATAAACATAATAAAAATTATAGATACGTCGAGGATGTATCAGGCTCAATAATAATAATAATAATAATATTTGGATGAGCCTTCACAAATCCTCGGTAACCCCATCCCCAAATAAGAATGGATATACGACGGGAAAACCATGTGGTGGATATCAAGCTAGCTATACTCACAAATACTCATTAGTTTAATAAAAGAGGCCCTAATAAACCTGGACAAGGTGGGTGGTATCTATGGCTAAGTCGACTTCTTTCACGGTAATGTCTTTGACAAGGAAAAATGGCCAGATATGGCGACGATGATGAACGCGAGACGTTTTCACGAATACTTGAGCTGGCTTGATAAGCACGGGAAACTAAAAAAAAAAAGCACCCGGACAATGTAATGAATCGATTGTGGAGAAAAGGAACGGAAGGGTGGATCAACAACCCTGTTGAAACATGAGAAAAGCTTTCACTCCTGGTCTCGACATGACGTACCCTTTCTTCTTGAATGAGGTATTGGGTTTGCTATAACTGGGATGGCCATTTTTAGCACTAGCAAAACTGAAGAGTGCTGGGTACGTTTTCGGCCACCGTTCTCGTCACGATTTCGGTTAACCAATTTTGTGTCCTAACCAACACCCTCTCACTTTTGCCTTGATGGATGTGGTTTGACTTCTGACTTCATAAGAGCAATCAAGTGACGACCTACTCGTCCGCACCAAAGCTAGCATTTTGATAGTTGATATGGCACCTGAAAGTCGTGTTATGCATTAAGACCGAGCAAAATCATTAAGGAAACGGCGTTGAACAAAATTCCGGTTGTAACGGTGACATCCAAATAAAACGAGGCTCGCTTGGCTTTATTGCTACCCGCAAAAAAAGAAAAAGAAAATAGTGGTGGATGTACTATCTGTCCTCTGGGGTAAAGTCTTCTTGAGTTGAATGTGAAGGCATTTTATGCATTTGCTTAGATCAGTATGAACTGTACTCGTCAGGGGACAAAAAACTGTAGTGCATGCATCCTCACTTTCTTCATGTGTCAGCAAGTGCCAAATTTCTCAGCCCTTATTTTTTAATCGGATAAGAAACCCCTTAAACACTTCCAGCATATGATTCGTCAAATTACCCACCACGAATCGAAGCCGCAAGAGATTTATTGAGTTATAAATAAACTTCTTGCTCATATAATACAATAATTCCTGATTAATCTCTTAGTCTCATTTAGGTGTATGAAAAATGGTGGGAAGTTTAGTACCATACTCCTACTGAAGGAAGAGTGGATACCTTTATAAAGATTGCTCTATCACATGTCATTGGAAGCTTGAGAAGAGAAGTTGTTCATGCATGCTCCTCCTCCTTCACCGCCCGCCTCGTCACATTGCGTGGGCTGCGGGAATGAGCCGAACCGAGCTCACACATAGGTTTGTTGGCTCCCGTTCCGTCCTTCTCTGCGTAGACTACTTCCCCTGCATTGACTCCATGGCCGACGGCGCCGAAGTTGTTGCGTTGGTTGTGGCCTTAGCATGGCCAATCGAAGCGTATGACTCATTCATCGCCACTTCAATTTTCGGTATGAGTTGCGCACTGTGAATGCCATGTTTACTGTTTATTCGTGGATTATATTAATCGAAAATGTGCTAATATGTCCAGCAAGATTTCCATCTACGCATAGTTTTTATATTTTATATGGAAATAAAAATGCATTTGTAATTTATTAGTTGCTTGAAAGAAACATTTGAGCCAGTCGATTTTGAGGAGGGAGGGGGTTAGCACTCCAAGGCCAAGACGAGATGATTCGGCCGGCCGCAATACCCCAGTGAGTCCGAGCCATGACTTCGGCAGAGACATGATGGCATGACTAGGCGAGGACAAAGGTTGACCGATGCGGGCATGTTTTTGTTTTGTTTTTCCTGCTGTTCAAACTAGGTAGTCGCCTATATCGAGATGTGGACACCATGACCCGCCGCAATGCCGCTAACAAGAGCTCAGACAATAGCTCAGCGAGGGCGAGGCATTGGAGAGAAATCGATCCCGGAAAGAGAGATTAGTTCGTATGCTGCATGAAACTGGGCCAGGGAGAGAAAATTGTTCGAGGAAGATGAAACGTTACCAGTTGTTTGGGAGATAATTCACCGAAGGTAACTGGATTCGCCCCCAAATTTTAGTTTGGATTTAGGAATACCCGAAATACGGTCAGGAAAGTCATAAGCGAACATCGACGGTCACCGCGTACACCATGGATTCGTATTTTGCCGATGTGGTGTACTATTGGACTAATTGACCGTCTAGGTATGTCCTTTCAGCGGAGTGAAATTCATCGACGGTCATTGGACTTGTCCTCCAAAGTCACTAGTCACCATATTCAGGAATAAATTGAGGGCGCATAGGCCACTTGCATGTGTTTTTTTTCTTTCGAAATTGTTGTGTAGCACATGATGTAGTGAAAATTTACCTCACTCTAAATCCCTAGCCCCTACCACCATCATTTGCGGACCACCTCCCAAATCGCCTCCCTGTCCCTATCGTTCGTTGTTGTCGCTCAAGGAGGCGCAACCCGCTAGGGCTCAAGGTGGGCATGGCACACGTTGCAGTCAGTGGTCATCGGAGCCATCGAGTCCGAGGAAGACAACCATCGTTGCCATATCCCACCGGGAGTAGGAGGAAAGAGAGTCCAGAAGGCGACAACACCCCCCCACCACCACCACCACACACACACAATGCCCGATGCCTCACGCTCTCCGGTATGAGGTACCCAAGGTAGAGGAAATGAGGATATCTCCAATGCGGACCCTCAAAACACGTGTGAACGTCAAACCGATGTGTCCGGACGCACTTTGCCATCCAACGCGGGTACCTCCTCTGTTCGCGGACCAGTCCGGTTGTCTGTTTTCTCGCAAACCGGGTGCAAACTAATGGGCTTTGCAAGCGTCCAGACCGCAACCACTTACGCGTCTGACACCCCAGTCCCACCCAAAAACCTCTCCCCCAAAAAACCATCTGGCATGACGTGGTTGCCACGCATTCATGCCAGTCAGCGTCGCTCCAGAGCGGGCATGACTCCACGACATTGATGCTGACTCGAGCGATGCGATTGATGACCCACAAGTATAGGGAATCAATTGTAGCTCTTTTCGATAAGTAAGAGTGTCGAACCCAATGAGAAGCAGAAGGAAATGGCAAGTAGTTTTTCAGCAAGGTAATGCCCGCAAGTGCTGAAATTGTAAGTAACTGAGTAGTTTGAAAGCAAGATAATTTGTAACGAGCAAGTAGCGATAGTAGTAACAAAAGTGCAGCAAGATAGCCCAACCCTTTTGAGGAAAAGGACATGCCAAAACGGTCTCTTATGATAAGCAAAGCGTTCTTGAGGGTACACGGGATTTTCATCTATTCACTTTCATCATGTTGGTTTAATTCATGTTCGATACTTTAATAATTTGATATGTGGGTGGACCGGTGCTTAGGTGTTGTTATTACTTGAACAAACCTTATACTTATGATTAACCCTCCCGCAAGAATCCGTAACTACGAAAAAAGTATTAAGAATAAATTCTAATCATAGCATTAAACTTTTGGATCCAATCGGTCCCTTACGAAATAGCGCATAAACTGGAGTTTAAGCTTATGTCACTCTCGCAACCCATCATCTAATTTCTACTCCATAATGCATTCCCTTAGGCCCAAATATGGTGAAGTGTCATGTAGTCGACGTTCACATGACACCACTAAGGGAATCACAACATACATACTATCAAAATATCAAACACATATCAAGTTCACATTATTACTTGCAACATGATTTCTCCCGTGACCTCAAGAACAAAAGTAACTACTCACAAATGATAATCATGCTCAAGATCAGAGGGGTATTAAATAGCATATTGGATCTGAATATATAATCTTCCACCAAATAAACCATATAGTAATCAACTACAAGATGTAATCAACACTGCTAGTCACTGATACGTCTCCAACGTATCTATAATTTTTGATTGTTCCATGCTATTATATTATCCATCTAGGATGTTTTATATGCTATTTTATATGATTTTTGGGACTAACCTATTAACCTAGAGCCCAGTGCCAGTTTCTGTTTTTCCTTATTTTCGAGTTTTACAGAAAAGGAAAACCAAACAGAGTCCAATTGACCTGAAATTTCACGGAGATTAATTTTGGACCAGAAGAAGCCCATGGAGTATGGGATATGGGCCAGAAGAGTCCCGAGGCACCCACGAGGGTGGGGGCGCGCCCTACCCCCTGGGCGTGCCCCCCTACCTCGTGGCCACCTCGAAGACCCCCCTGACTTGTCCCCGACGCCAACACCTCTTATATATACCCAAACTTCCAGAACATAACCTAGATCGGGAGTTCCGCCACCGCAAGCCTCTGTAGCCACCGAAAACCAATCTAGACCCGTTCCGGCACCCTGCCGGAGGGGGGAATCCCTCTCTGGTGGCCATCTTCATCATCCCGGCGCTCTCCATGACGAGGAGGGAGTAGTTCACCCTCGGGGCTGAGGGTATGTACCAGTAGCTATGTGTTTGATCTCTCTCTCTCGTGTTCTTGATTCGGCACGATCTTGATGTATCGCGAGCTTTGCTATTATAGTTGGATCTTATGATGTTTCTCCCCCTCTACTCTCTTGTGATGGATTGAATTTTCCCTTTGGAGTTATCTTATCAAATTGGGTCTTTAAGGATTTGAGAACACTTGATGTATGTCTTGCATGTGCTTATCTGTGGTGACAATGAGATATTCACGTGATCCACTTGATGTATGTTTTGGTGATCAACTTGCGAGTTCCGTGATCTCGTGAACTTATGCATAGGGGTTGGCACACGTTTTCTTCTTGACTCTATGGTAGAAACTTTGGGGCACTCTTTGAAGTTCTTTGTGTTGGTTGAATAGATAATCTGAGATTGTGTGATGCATATCGTATAATCATACCCACGGATACTTCAGGTGACATTGGACTATCTAGGTGACATTAGAGTTTTGGTTGATTTGCGTCTTAAGGTGTTATTCTAGTACGAACTCTAGGATAGATTGAACGGAAAGAATAGCTTCGTGTTATTTTACTACAGACTCTTGAATAGATCGATTAGAAAGAATAAATTTGAGGTGGTTTGTACCCTACAATAATCTCTTTGTTTGTTCTCCACTATTAGTGACTTTGGAGTGACTCTTTATTGCATGTTGAGGGATAGTTATATGATCCAATTATGTTATTATTGTTGAGAGAACTTGCACTAGTGAAAGTATGAACCCTAGGCCTTGTTTTGAAGCATTGCAATACCGATTTTGCTCACTTTTATCATTAGTTACCTTGCTGTTTTTATATTTTCAGATTACAAAACCTTTATCTACCATCCATATTGCACTTGTATCACCAACTCTTCGCCGAAGTAGTGCACCTATAAAACTTACCATTGTATTGGGTGTGTTGGGTACACATGAGACTCTTTGCTATTTGGTTGTAGGGTTGTTTGAGAGAGACCATCTTCATCCTATGCCTCCCACGGATTGGTAAACCTTAGGTCATCCACTTGAGAAAAATTTGCTATTGTCCTACAAACCTCTGCACTTGGAGGCCCAACAACGTCTACAAGAAGAATGTTGTGTAGTAGACATCAGTCACCCGCAAGCACCAATCTATAATTCCGGTAACAAGATTGAACACAAGAGATGAACTAGGGTTTGAGATGAGATGGTGCCATTGAAGATGTTGATGGAGATTGCCCTCCCCGAGATGGGAGAGTTGTTGGTGATGATGATGACGATGATTTCCCCCTTCGGGAGGGAAGTTCCCTCGGCGGAATCGCTCCGTCGGAGGGCAAAAGTGCTCCCGCCCAAGTTCCGCCTCGAGACGGCGGCGCTTCGTCCCGAAAGTCCTCTCCTTATTTTTTCTAGGTCAAAATGACTTCTATACCAGAAGATGGGCACCGGAGGTGGGCCTGGGTGAGCACAGCCCACCTAGGCGCGCCAGCCCTGGCGTGCCCAAGTGGGTTGTGCCCACCTGGTGCCCCCTTCTGGTAGTTATTTGCTCCAATATTCATTATATATTTGATAAAAAATCTCCATGAAGTTTCAGCTTGTTTGGAGTTGTGCAGAATAGGTGGCCTGACGTAGCTTTTACAGGTCCAGATTTCCAGCTGCCGGAATTCTCCCTGTTTGTGTATACCTTGCATATTATGAGAGAAAAGGCATTAGAATTACTCCAAAAAGCATTATTATGGATAAAAACATCATAAATAACAGTAGGAAAACATGATGCAGAACGGACGTATCAACGATCGAATGAGCGGGTAGCACCGCTTCAATGCCAAGATGATGGCTAACGGAGTCAAATCCGGCAGAACTCCGATATGGGTCCTGAGCTAGTACCCTTGGCTAGATGGTAATAGGACACACGGGACACTTGTATTTACCAAGGTTTGGGCCCTCTCAAAGAGGTAAAACCCTACGTCCTGTTTTAGTTGTATTGATTGTGGATGAGGTACAAGGTACATGTGATCTACCGTGAGATTGTGTGAGAATGATTGTCCGTTCTATGGCCCTCACACCTTGGTTTATATAGACATCGAGGTACCTAGGGTTTACAAACAAGTCGGTTGAACCTTGGGCCAAATGCGCCACCTCTAGATCTTGGACTACACGCAAAGTCTTCGAATCATTCCTTCCCATAATTCATGGTCGAGATGAAAGAGGCCCACCAGATGATAAGCTTAGCAGGTTCCTCAGCCCACCCCAAAGGACCAGTGACTGACGTGCCAACCACTCCCTAATCTAGCACTCCATCAGCGACCGGTAAGCCTACTTCGGCTGGTGGGCCACATTAAAGTCAACTTCTCACCTTGCCTGTTTAAGCATGGCTTCGGTGTAGTCCATACTGAAAGTGCGTTAAGTCGACTAGAGGGGGGTGAATAGGCGATTTTTATGAATTCTTCACTGAGGAATTTCAGGGTGAGGAATTTCCTAAGAGAAGAACTACTTGCGGCGGAAAGTACTCATAAGTAAACATAACAGAACATAAGCATGGTCTTCATGATGAAATGAAAACAAATACAGAGTATAGAAAGTGTAAACACAGGATAAAACAGGATGAAGACAAACAGACTGAAGAAATTGAACTGAGGAAATTGAGAAAGTCTTCAGTCAAAGTCTTCAAACGGATATGAACAAGCACACAACACGGTAATGAGGAAGTGGGAGGGTTAAGGAAATAGAACCAGTAGACTTGGTGAAGACAATGATTTGGTAGACCAGTTCCAACTGTTGTTCCAGTTGTACGTCTGGTTAGGGTGGCTAGGTATTCAAACCTGAGGACACACGGTCTTGGACACCCAGTCCTGAACATGCAGCTCAGGACACTTAGTCCTCACCGTATTGCCCTTGAGCAAAGGTCACACAGACCTCGCCCAATCACTCGTGGTAAGTCTTCAGGTGACTTCCAAACCTTGACAGACTTGGTCACTCGGCGATCCACAATTTCCTCTTGGATGCTCTAGACTATGACGCCTAACCATCTGGAAGATGCACAATCTTCAAAGGTAACAAGCGTCGGATCCACGCAGGATCAACCTCTTCAGTGATGCTCAATCACTTTGGGTTTGTAGGTGTTTGGGTTTGGGTTTTCCTCACTTGATGATTTTCACTCAAAGTCCTCAGAGGATGGGATGCTCTCAAATGACAAGTGTCAGTTTCTCTCGGAGCAGCCAACCAACTAGTGGTTGTAGGGGGGCGGCTATTTATAGCCTAGGGAGCAGCCCGACATGATAAGACATAAATGCCCTTCAATGATATGACCGTTAGGTGGGAAGATATTTTGGGACAGCTGGCGCGTAGCACAACAACGGTCGGAAATTTGACTATCAAATTCCTCAGGGCTATCATGTTCCTCACTTGTAGGCAATCCGCACTGGCGAATTCATAACTCCTCAGTTAGAACAAATTCCTCAGAGATCAGAACAGCTTCGTCTTTGTCACTGAAGACATTGACTGAACTGCATGAGATTTCCAATGGCTTCACTCGAAGGGATTGGTAGGTGTAGGATTTTGAGTTGAGCATCACTTGGAAACTTTTCCTTAGTATTTCCTCGACCCCCTTTAACAGTACGGTGTTTCCTATGACTCAAGAAAGAGAAAATGAAACTACAAAAACAAAAGTCTTCACGCTTCATGTTCCTCGAATGAATACCAAGTCTTCATGGTCACACCAATTTCCTCACTTTCAAAGTCTTCAGAAAGTCTTCAGAAATCCAAAGTCTTCAGTCGAAGAACTTCATTTTTAGGGGTCGACTTTCTCTGTAAATATCAAACTCCTCATAGACTTATAGAACTGTGTATACTCACAAACGCATCAGTCCCTTAACCTATAAGTCTTCAATACACCAAAATCACTAAGGGGCACTAGATGCACTTACAATCTCCCCCTTTTTGGTGACTGGTGACAATATATGTTAAGTTTTCAACGGGGATAAACATATGAAGTGTAAATACTGATATTGAGGAATTTGATTGCAAGATATAGAAGAACTCCCCCTGAAGATGTGTATAGTGAGGAATTTGCTTTTGAAGCAATGCACACTTGAAGAGTAGAATCATGGAGATCTCCCCCTATATCTTATAATTCATACACGCATTTAACATATAATATGAAGAATTTGAAATGCATGATGAAATATGGTGACTGATGTAATTCAGCATGTGTGCATTAACATATATGAGGAATAAGCATGCAAAAGAACACAACAAAAGTATCAGACCACCATCGGGTTTTAAGTTTACAACTCGATCCAGCAAAGTCTTCAAAAGAACGAGAGTTGTAACTTAGAAAAAAAACACCCATATAAGTAGACCCGCTTGAAGACTAACTCAAATTTCTCCCCCTTTGTCATAGAATAACCAAAACGGATGAAAATGAGGACTAACGCCCCTGAAGAATATCACCACGGAGTCTATGAAGGAGCGCCAGCATTGCTGGGGTCGGTTGTTGAGGTAGGGCCTGCCGTAGTGTCGTCCAAGTCTTCATGTTCATCAGTCGCGCGTGATGAAGAATACGAGCTGGCTACCAAGGAAGGAAGTTTGGTCTTCTTGAATTTCTTCGCCGGTGGCTGAGACCAGTCAAAGTCTTGCTTGAAACCCATTTGCTTCAGATCATCTTCACCATACATATGTGACAAAACAACCCGGGTGCGACCTAAGACTTCATGGAGGCAGTACTGGTTTTTCTTTACTGCATTGTGTGTAGCAGTCATGTTGTGAAGATAGAACCAAACTGATGCTTAACCCATTTGTGGTTGTGATCACCCTTCTGGTGAAGATTGAGGAGAAGCTCACGATCAGTCATCACCCTTGGAGCTGTGCCTTGAGGATTTTGCTTTGAAGCATTTTCGGCAGAGTCATGAATGGCACAGTCATTATTGGTGGAGTAGGATGCTGATAACCCACAAGTATAGGGGATCGCAATAGTTTTCGAGGGTAGACTATTCAACCCAAATTTATTGATTTGACACAAGGGGAGCCAAAGAATATTCTCAAGTATTAGCAGCTGAGTTGTCAATTCAACCACACCTGGAAACTTAATATCTGCAGCAAGGTATTTAGTAGCAAAGTAATATGATAGTAGTGGTAACGGTGGTAAAAGGTAATGGTAGCAAAAGTAATATTTTTGGTGTTTTATAGTGATGATAACAATAACAACGGAAAAGTAAATAAGCGAAGAACAATATATGGAAAGCTCGTAGACAATGGATCGGTGATAGAGAATTATGCCGGATGCGATCAATCATGTAACAATCATAACCTAGGGTGACAAAGAACTAGCTCCAGTTCATCAATGTAATGTAGGCATGTATTCCGAATATAGTCATACGTGCTTATGGAAAAGAACTTGCATGACATCTTTTGCCCTACCCTCCCGTGGCAGCGGGGTCCTATTGGAAACTAAGGGATATTAAGGCCTCCTTTTAATAGAGTACCAGACCAAAGCATTAACACATAGTGAATACATGAATTCCTCAAACTACGGTCATCATCGGGAGTGGTCCCGACTATTGTCACTTCGGGGTTGCCGGATCATAACACATAGTAGGTGACTATAGACTTGCAAGATAGGATCAAGAACTCTCATATATTGATGAAAACATAATAGGTTCAGATCTGAAATCATGGCACTCGGGCCCTAGTGACAAGCATTAAGCATAACAAAGTCATAGCAACATCAATCTCAGAACATAGTGGATACTAGGGATCAAACCCTAACAAAACTAACTCGATTACATGATAAATCTCATCCAACCAATCACCGTCCAGCAAGCCTACGATGGAATTACTCACGCACGGCGGTGAGCATCATGAAATTGGTGATGGAGGAAGGTTGATGATGATGATGGCGACGAATTCCCCTCTCCGGAGCTCCGAACGGACTCCAGATCAGCCCTCCCGAGAGATTTTAGGGCTTGGCGGTGGCTCCGTATCGTAAAACGCGATGAATCCTTCTCCCTGATTTTTTCTCCCCGAAAGTGAATATATGGAGTCAGGGGGCCCACGAGGCAGGGGGGCGCCCCCCACCCTCGTGGACAGGTGGAGGCCCCCCTGACGTGGATTCTTCTTCCAGTATTTTATATTTATTCCAAAATAATTCTCCGTTGATTTTCAGGTCATTCCGAGAACTTCTATTTCTGCACAAAAATAACACCATGGCAATTCTGCTGAAAACAACGTTAGTCTGGGTTAGTTCCATTCTAATCATGCAAGTTAGAGTCCAAAACAAGGGCAAAAGTGTTTGGAAAAGTAGATACGACAGAGACGTATCAACACCCCCAAGCTTAAACCTTTGCTTGTCCTCAAGCCATTCAGTTGATAAACTGAAAGTGATAAAGAAAAACTTTTATAAACTCTGTTTGCTCTTGTTGTTGTAAACATGTAAAGCCAACATTCAAGTTTTCAGCAAAGATTATGAACTAACCATATTCACAATAACATTTAGGTCTCATGTTTACTCATATCAATGGCATAATCAACTAGCGAGCAATAATAATAAATCTCGGATGACAACACTTTCTCAAAACAATCATGATATGATATAACAAGATGGTATCTCGCTAGCCCTTTCTGAGACCGCAAAACATAAATGCAGAGCACCTTTAAAGATCAAGGACTGACTTGACATTGTAATTTATGGTAAAAGAGATCCAGTCAAGTCATACTCAATGTAAACTAACAGTAATGGATGCAAATGACAGCGGTGCTCTCCAACTGGTGCTTTTTAATAACAGGATGATGACTCAACATAAAAGTAAATGGTTAGGCCCTTTGCAGAGGGAAGCAGGGATTTGTAGAGGTGCCAGAGCTCGGTTTTGAAATAGATATGAATAATATTTTGAGTGGTATACTTTCATTGTCAACATAACAACCGAGAGATCTCGATATCTTCCATGCTACACACATTATAGGCGGTTCCTAAACAGAATGGTAAAGTTTATACTCCCCCTCCACCAACAAGCATCAATCCATGGCTTGCTCGAAACGACGAGTGCCTCCAACTAACAAGAGTCCCGGGGGAGTTTTGTTTGCAGTTATTTTGATTTGATTTGCATAAAGCATGGGACTGGGCATCCCGGTGACCAGCCATTTTCTCGTGAGTGAGGAGCGGAGTCCACTCCTCTTGAGAATAACCCGCCTAGCATGGAAGATACATACAGCCCTAGTTGATACATGAGCTATTCGAGCATACAAAATAGAATGTTTATTTGAAGGTTTAGAGTTTGGCACATACAAATTTACTTGGAACGCCAGGTAGATACCGTATATAGGTAGGTATGGTGGACTCATATGGAATAACTTTGGGGTTTATGGAATTGGATGCACAAGCAGCATTCCCTCTTAGTACAAGTGAAGGCTGGAAAAAGACTGGGAAGCGACTAGCTAGAGAGCGACAACAGTCATGAACATGCATTAAAATTAATCAACACTGAATGCAAGCATGAGTAGGATATAATGCACCATGAACATAAATATCGTAGAGGCTATGTTGATTTTGTTTCAACTACATGCGTGAACATGTGCCAAGTCAAGCCACTCGAATCATTCAAAAGAGTATACCACCCTATCATACCGCATCATAACCATTTTAATAGCATGTTGGCATGCAAGGTAAACCATTATAAGCTCCTAGCTAATTAAGAATGGCATAAGTAACTACAATCTCTAATTGTCATTGCAAACATGTTTATTCATAATAGGCTGAATCAGGAATGATGAACTAATAATATTTACAAAAACAAGAGAGGTGGAGTTCATACCAGCTTTTCTCATCTCAATAAGTTCATCGTATAATCATCATTATTGCCTTTCACTTGCACGACCGAATAGTGTGGATAATAATAATAGTGCACGTGCATTGGACTAAGCTGGAATCTGCAAGCATTCAATTCAAGAGAGAAGGCAAGGTAATATGGGCTCTTTGTTAGATCAACAATAATGCAAATGAGAGCCACTCAATCATTTTAATCATGGTCTTCTCCTCTCGACCCCCAAAGAACAAGAAAAGAAATAAAACTATTTACACGAGAAAGCTCACAACAAGCAAAAGAAGAATGAGAAATCTTTTTGGGTTTTCTTTTTAATTACTACTACTATAGCATGACAAGTAAACTAACTAAAAGCTACAACTATTTTTTTCTTAAGGTTTATCAAACACACAAGAAGAAAGCTTAAAAAGAAAATAAACTAGCATGGATTATACAATGAAAAAGTATGAGCACCGACAACTGGCATGAGTGTGTGAACATGAATGTAATGTCGGTGAGAAATACGTACTTCCCCAAAGTTGGTCTATGGCCACGGCTGTCCTGGCGGATATCCAAAGTTGTAGTCGGGATCGTACTGAGATGCAACGGCTATTGCATCTTGGGCTGCAACATGGAGGCGAGCTGTTTCAGTCCTCCTCTCATACTCGTTCGCCTCTTCCCTGGTTATGACATATCTCCCTTTTGCCTGAAAGTCAAAGAAAATAGGAGCAGGGAAAGCGACATGATAGGTGCATCGTCTGTCAAAGATTAGTCGGTACTGGAGATACTGATCGTTCCTCTCAACAAACTGATGACGAACCATAGCCTCATAATCTAAATAAACAGGAGGCAACTCAATATCATACCCACGTATGGGTATATCAAGAAAATTAGCTAGACGGGTTGCATAAATTCCTCCAAAGAAATCTCCATTAAATCTATTATTATGCAACCTACGTGCAACAATGGCTCCCAAATTATAATGTTTATCTCCTAATATAGCACCCCTGAGAACACTGAGGTCAGGGACACACATGTGACGTGCTTCATCCTTACCATTTATGCACCTACCTATGAAGAGAGCAAAATAATGTATAGCAGGAAAATGAATGCTCCCTATGGTAGCTTGTGTTATATCTCTAGATTCCCCCACAGTTATACTAGCAAGAAAATCTCTAAACTCAGATTTGCGAGGCTCACTAGTGCTGGCCCATTGTGGAAGTTTGCAAGCAGTATTAAAATCCTCTAAGTCCATAGTATAAGAATTTTCATAAAGATCAAATAGGACAGTTTGAGAATTGCGTGATGATGAAAATTCAAACCTTCTCACAAAGGAATCAGTGAGATAGTGGTATTGGCGGCACTTATCTGCCTTGAAGCTCTCAAGATCGGCATTACTCACATACGCGTTAAATTCTTCCTTGATTCCTGCTCGATCCATAAAGTCCTCTGACGGCCATCCACAAGCCCGCACCTGAGCTTCCCTCGGTGGTTCATCATCGGCATCGCGTATTGCGAGCCTGGGTCCTTGCTTCCTTGAAGGACCACCTTGGTACATTTTCCTAAACATATTTCTTCCTCTGAAAAAATTTCTGAAATTTTTAGTAACTTCAAAATAAAAGTAAACCAAACTCAAAAAATAGATAGTAACTACTCCCACAAGTGCCTAGAGGATATATCATGCATTAAAACTACTTTTGACCATATAAATTTGACATGCAAGCTCAAGAACAGGGTCACCTAAGCAGCAAAAAGTTGCAATGAATAAAGCACTAGAACAAAAACTAATTGGACCATTGGAGGAGTCACATACCAAAGAAAAATCCCCCAAAGCAGTTTTGTGAATGGAGTTTCGAGAAAGGAGATCGAAAATGGCAGCAAGATGAGCTTGGACTCGGGTTTGAGCTGGCTAGTGATGTTTTTGGGAAGAAGAAGGAGTGTGTGGTAGCTGGAATAAGTGGAGGGGAGCCACCATGGGCCCACGAGGCAGGGGGCATGCCCTGGACCCTCGTGGCCAGGTGCTTGCTCCCCCTGCTGTGTTCTCAGTGCCAGATATTCTCAAATATTCTAGAAAAAATCATATTTAAATTTCAGGGCATTTGGAGAACTTTTATTTTCGGGGTATTTTTTATTGCATGGATAATTCAGAAAATAGACAGAAAATACTACTTTTGCTTTATTTAATATAAATAACAGAAAGTAAAAGGAGGATACAGAGAGTTGTGTTTTCTAAATTCATCCATCTCATGCTCATCAAAAGGAATCCACTAGCAAGGTTGATCAGGTCTTGTTAACAAACTCATTTCGAATAACATGAAACCGGAGAATTTTCGAATAACACTAGGTTACCTCAACGGGGATATGCACATCCCCAACAATAAGAATATCATATTTCTTCTTGACAGCAGGTAGAGGAAATTCAAAACTTCTAATAGTAATAGCAAGGTTGATCAGGTCTTGTTAACAAACTCATTTCGAATAACATGAAACCGGAGAATTTTCGAATAACACTAGGTTACCTCAACGGGGATATGCACATCCCCAACAATAAGAATATCATATTTCTTCTTGACAGCATGTAGAGGAAATTCAAAACTTCTAATAGTAATAGTTGAATTTTTTCCAATAGAACTGATACTATGGACTTGAGGTTGTTTCCTCGGAAAGTGTACTGTATGCTCATTACCATTAACATGAAAAGTGACATTGCCTTTGGTGCAATCAATAACAGCCCCTGCAGTATTCAAAAAGGGTCTTCCAAGAATAGTAGACATACTATCGTCCTCGGGAATATCAAGAATAACAAAGTCCGTTAAAATAGTAACGTTTGCAACCACAACACGCACATCCTCACAAATACCGACAGGTATAGCAGTTGATTTGTCAACCATTTGCAAAGATATTTCAGTAGGTGTCAACTTATTCAAATCAAGTCTACGATATAAAGAGAGAGGTGATACATCTCCAACGTATCTATAATTTTTGATTGCTCCATGCTATTATATTATCTATTTTGGATGTCAATGGGCTTTATTTTACACTTTTATATCATTTTTGGGATTAACGTACTAACCAGAGGCCCAACCCAAATTGCTGTTTTTTGCCTATTTTAGGGTTTCGAAGAAAAGGAATATCAAACGGAGTCCAAACGGAATGAAACCTTCGGGAATGTGATTTTCTCAACAAACGTGATCCGGGAGACTTGGAGTGGGCGTCAAGAAACAAGGGAGGAAGGCACGAGGCAGGGGGGGCGCGCCTACCCCCCTAGGTGCGCCCTCCACTTCGTGGGCCCTCCATTGCTCCATCGACGTACTTCTTCCTCCTATATATATCCACGTACCCCCCAAACATCCAGGAGCACCACGAAAACCTAATTCCACCGCCGCAACCTTCTGTACCCGAGAGATCCCATCTTGGGGCCTTTTCCGGAGCTCTGCCGGAGGGGGCATTGATCACGGAGGGCCTCTACATCAACTACATGGCCTCTCCGGTGATGTGTGAGTAGTTTACTTCAAACCTATGGGTCCATAGTTATTAGCAAGATGACTTCTTCTCTCTCTTTGGATCTCAATACAAAGTTCTCCTCGATCTTCTTGAAGATCTATTCGATGTAATCTTCTTTTGCAGTGTGTTTATCGAGATCCGATGAATTGTGGGTTTATGATCCAGATTATCTATGAATAATATTTTATTCTCCTCTGAATTATTTTATGTATGATTGGTTTATCTTTGCAAGTCTCTTCGAATTATCAGTTTGGTTTGGCCTACTAGATTGATCTTTCTTTCAATGGGGAAAGTGCTTAGCTTTGGGTTCAATCTTGCGGTGCTCGATCCCAGTGAAAGAAAGGGAAACGACACGTATTGTATTGTTGCCATCGAGGATAAAAAGATGGGGTTTATATCATATTGCATGAGTTTATCCCTCTACATCATGTCATCTTCCTTAAAGCATTACTCTGTTCTTATGAACTTAATACTCTAGATGCATGCTGGATAGTGGTCGATGTGTGGAGTAATAGTAGTAGATGCAGAATCGTTTCGGTCTACTTGTCTCGGACGTGATGCCTATATACATGATCATACCTAGATATTCTCATAACTATGCTCAATTCTATCAATTGCTCGACAGTAATTCGTTTACCCACCGTAATACTTATGCTCTTGAGAGAAGCCACTAGTGAAACCTATGGCCCCCGGGTCTATCTTCCATCATATTATTCTTCCAATACTTAGTTATTTCCTTCGTCGTTTATTTTACTTTGCATCTTTATTTCTCTTTATCATAAAAATACCAAAAATATTATCTTATCATATCTATCAGATCTCACTCTCGTAAGTGACCGTGAAGGGCTTGACAACCCCTTTATCGTGTTGGTTGCGAGGTTCCTATTTGTTTGTGTAGGTGCGTGGGACATGAGCATGATCTCCTACTGGATTGATATGTTGGTTCTCAAAAACTAAGGGAAATACTTACGCTGCTTTGCTGCATCACCCTTTCCTCTTCAAGGGAAAACCAACGCAGTGCTCAAGAGGTAGCAAGAAGGATTTCTGGCGCTGTTGCCGAGGAGATTCGCGCCAAGTCAAGTCAAGATCTGACTCCCAACAACGAGTCATTTCTGGTGCCGTTGCCAAGTCAAGACATACCAAGTACCCATCACAAACTCTTATCCCTCGCATTACATTATTTGCCATTTGCCTCTCGTTTTCCTCTCCCCCACTTCACCCTTGCCATTTTATTCGCCCTTCTTCTGTTTGTCTTTCCTTTTGCTTTGATGTCTTACTTAGCTCATTTGCTCGTTTAGTTGGAATAGTTGTTTATTTATTGCTAAACAGAGAACCTAAGATCTATGGATCCTCATCCGCTTGCTAATGTTTTTAAGAGATCCAATTATGATGAACCAATTGCTAGTGAGTTTTGTGCACTAGATTATCTTTATGAAGTTCTGCTTGAAATTCATGAATTTGAAAATTGTGATGAAGTGCTTTATGGAGTGATTCACGATGGATCTTTGAATTGAAAGCATGATTACCATGATGATTGTATAAATTCTATTAATGTCAATTGTGCTTATCATATGCAAAACCCTAAGCTTGGGGATGCTAGTTTTGCTATGTCTACCAATGATCATGATTAGGGTGATTCTTCTTATGATCTTGAAAATTTATTTAAGCTCCATGATGAATATGAGAATGATTATAATGTTTGCAATAATATTGAAAGTGGGTTGGAAGAGGTCATGACTTTAGTTAATGTTAATCCCACTATTTTGGAAGAGTGTCAACTTTGCATACATGTGGACCGTGTTAAGAATATGTTTTGTGATAGATATATTGTTGAATTTTATTATGATCCTACAGGTAATTATTATGAGAGAGGAAAATATGGTTGTAGAAATTTTCATGTTACTAAAATACCTCTCGTTATGTTGAGATTGCTATTGTTTCTTTCTGCTTCCTTGCATATGCTAGTTTTTGCTTGCCTTGATAATTTTTTACCTATAAGATGCCTATGCATAGGAAGTATGTTAGACTTAGATGTGTTTGTTACGTGTTTTATGATGCTCTCTTTGTGCTTCAATTCTTGTCTTTCATGTGAGCATCGTTGAAATCTTATGCCTAGCTAAAAGGCTTTAAAGAAAAGCGCTTGTTGGGAGACAACCCAATATTTTTCCTTGCTGTTATTCAATAAGTAATTTATCTAGCCTCTGTTTTGGTTATGTTTTTTGTGTTTAATTAGTGTTTGTGCCAAGTAGAACCGTTGGGAAGACTTGGGGAAAGTCTTTTTGATCTTGCTGTAAACACAGAAACTTTAGGGCTCACGAGAATCGCTGCCATTTTTATTTGGAGGGTGATATTTAGTTAATTATTTTTGAAGATGATTAATAAATAAATTCCTCACTTCCACCAATTTATTTTAGAATTTTTGGGGTTCCAGAACTTGCGTTAGCTATAGATTACTACAGACTGTTCTGTTTTTGACAGATTCTGTTTTTTCTTGTGTTGTTTGCTTATTTTGATGAATCTATGGCTAGTAAAAGAGTTTATAAACCATAGAGAAGTTGGAATACAGTAGGTTTAACATCAATATAAATAAAGAATGAGTTCATTACAGTACCTTGAAGTGGTGTTTTGTTTTCTTTCGCTAACGGAGCTCATGAGATTTTCTATTTTGATTTTTGTGTTGTGAAGTTTTCAAGTTTTGGGTAAAGATTTGATGGATTATGGAAAAAAAGAGTGGAAAGAGCCTAAGCTTGGGGATGACCATGGCACCCCAAGGTAAAATTCAAGGAAACCAAAAAGCCTAAGCTTGGGGATGCCCCGGAAGGCATCCCCTCTTTCGTCTTCGTCTATCGGTAACTTTACTTGGAGCTATATTTGTATTCACCACATGATATGTGTTTTGCTTGGAGCGTCTTGTATGATTTGAGTCTTTGCTTTTTAGTTTACCACAATCATCCTTGTTGTACACACCTTTTGAGAGAGACTCACATGATTTGAAATTTATTAGAATACTCTATGTGCTTCACTTATATCTTTTGAGCTATAGAGTTTTTGCTCTAGTGCTTCACTTATATCTTTTAGAGCACGGTGGTGGATTTGTTTTATAGAAACTATTGTTCTCTCATGCTTCACTTATATTATTTTGAGAGTCCTTTAGAACAACATGGAAATTTGCTATAATATAAAAACTTTCATATAAGTTGAAAGATCGTGGATGTCGTCTAGAGGGGAGGTGAATAGGCGCTTTAAAATAATTACGGTTTAGGCTTGAACAAATGCGGAATAAACCTAGCGGTTAATTTGCCAAGCACAAAACCTAAAAAAACTAGGCTCACCTATGTGCACCAACAACTTATGCTAAGCAAGATAAACTACTAGGTGATAGCAAGATATATGACAAGAAACAATATGGCTATCACAAAGTAAAGTGCATAAGTAAAGAGCTCGGGTAAGAGATAACCGAGGCACGCGGAGACGACGATGTACCCCGAAGTTCACACCCGTGCGGATGCTAATCTCTGTTTGGAGCAGTGTGGAGGCACAATGCTCCCCAAGAAGCCACTAGGGCCAGCGTAATCTCCTCACGCCCTCGCACAATGCAAGATGCCCTGATTCCACTAAGGGACCCTTGAGGGCGGTCACCGAACCCGTACAAATGGCAACCCTTGGGGGCGGTCACCGAACCCGTACACTTTGGCAACCCTTGGGGGCGGTCACCGGTACCCGCCAAATTGCTCAGGGCAATCTCCACAACCTAATTGGAGACCCCGACGCTTGCCCGGAGCTTTACACCACAATGATTGAGCTCCGAACAACACCAACCGTCTAGGGCGCCAAGGCACCCAAGAGGAACAAGCTCTAGGGTGCCCAAACACCCAAGAGTAATAAGCTTCTCAAACTTCACTTCCACGTATCACTGTGGAGAACTCAAACCGATGCACCAAATGCAATGGCAAGGGCACACGGAGTGCCCAAGTCCTTCTCTCTCAAATCCCATCAGAGCAACTAATGCCAGGGAGGAAAATGAGAGGAAGAACAAGAAGGAGAACACCAAGAACTCCAAGATCTAGATCCAAGGGGTTCCCCTCACATAGAGGAGAAAGTGATTGGTGGAAATATGGATCTAGATCTCCTCTCTCTTTTCCCTCAAAAACTAGCAAGAAACCATGGAGGGATTGAGAGTTAGCAAGCTCGAAGAAGGTCAACAATGGGGGAAGAACACGAGCTCAAAAGATCAAGTTCATTGGGGAAGAAGACCCCCTTTTATAGGAGGGGGAAAATCCAACCGTTAAGTGCTCAGCCTGCACAAGAGCGGTACTACCGCTCCACGAGCAGTACTACCGCTCAGGCGGAAGAAACATGAAAAAGGAGCAACAAAACATGAACCTTGGGGCGGTAGTACCGCATATGAGCGGTTCTACCGCTCACCCCAGCGGTACTACCGCTGGAGGAGCAGAACACGGGACCAAAAGAGGTAGGCAGAGCAGAGTATGGCGGCAGTGAAGCAGAAACGGTACTACCGCCCGACCGGAGCGGTACTACCGCTTAGGCGGTACTACCGTGCCTTACAGCCGTGCAACTACTGCTAAACCCGACACGAAAAGAGCAGGACCCAAAATCGAGGCGGTGGAAGAGTGGTACTAAAGCGGTACTACGGCTGAGAGCTCCAAGCGGTACTACCGCTTGGGCTCGCGGTACTACCGCTGGGACCAGACAAAAGCTACTTCCAACAAAACAAGCATACTCCACGTAAAACCAGAACTGCCATAACTTCTGCATATGAGCTCCGAATTGAGCAAACTCAAGCTTGTTGGAAACAAGACGATGAGTAGCATCAAAATTGTGACTGGATATAGTAAGAAGAGGCAGGGGAGGTATGCCAACAAATAGAGGAGTGAAACCTCCAACCGAGAAGAACCGACAAAACCTCCAACATCGAAAACATCATAGAAGATGCATGTGAACTCCGTTTTTGATGAACTCGAGCTTGTCATCAAGATGACCATAAGCTCTAAGACTCTCAAAGAGAACCAAACAAGAACCAAGAAAGATGATGCAAGGATGCAATGGTTTGAGCTCTCAACGAACGATACGATCAAGCTACTCATCGAGAGCCCCCCTTGATAGTACGGCAATCGATCCTATAACCCGGTCTCCCAACTACCATCATGAGACCGGTAAAATAGAAAACCTATCAAGGGCAAACCTTTGCCTTGCACATGGTCCACTTGAGCTAGATGATGACGGTCTTGACTTCCTCAAGTTGGACCACCTTTCTTGATTGTGTTGGCTCGATGAAGACTAGTTGATTGCTCCCCCATACTCCACTATAGGTGAGCCTTTCTTCCGCACATCTTCACAAAAAGAGGAGTGAAACCTCCAACCGAGAAGAACCGGCATAACCTCCAACATCGAAAACATCATAGAAGATGTGAGTGAACTCCGTTTTCAATGAACCTCGAGCTTGTCACCAAGATGACCATAAGCTCTAAGAGTCACAAATAGAACCAAACAAGAACCAAGAAAGATGATGCAAGGATGCAATGGTTTGAGCTCTCTACGAACGATACGATCAAGCTACTCATCGAGAGCCCCCCTTGATAGTACGGCAATCGATCCTATAACCCGGTCTCCAAACCACCACTATGAGACCGGTAAAATAGAAAACCTATCAAGGGCAAACCTTTGTCTTGCACATAGTCCACTTGAGCTAGATGATGACGATCTTGACTTCCTCAAGTTGGACCACCTTTCTTGATTGTGTTGGCTCGATGAAGACTAGTTGATTGCTCCCCCATACTCCACTATGGGTGAGCCACTCTTCCGCACATCTTCACAAGTCCATTGTCACCACAAAGGACGGCAAGCTTCAAGCATTTGATCTCTTCATGATGCTCCGCTTGAACTTGCACACCGCAACCTAACCCCACAAAGAACCCTCACGAAGACCATGGGTTAGTACACAAAACGTAATTGACAATGCTTAACATACCATGGGATCACTTGATCCCTCTTGGTACATCTTCTACGCTTTGTGGGTTGATCAACTTGATTCACTCTTTGACTTAGTCTTGATCAACCTCTCACAAGACCAATCTTTAGGTAATTCCTTGAATAGCACCTTGGTCGACACAAACTCTCCTTGAAACCAATACATGTACTCCAAGAAAAGCCTATGGACAAAACCTTCAAATATAACTCAAGGCAGCCATTAGTCCATAGAGATTGTCATCAATTACCAAAACCAAACATGGGGGCACCGCATGTTCTTTCATAAGTGCACTGAATACTATGAGAAGTTTGATACTTGATAATTGTTTTGAGATATGGATATGGTGATATTAGAGTCATGCTAGTTGAGTAGTTGTGAATTTGAGAAATACTTGTGTTGAAGTTTGTGATTCCCATAGCATGCACGTATGGTGAACCATTATGTGATGAAGTCGGAGCATGATTTATTTATTGATTGTCTTCCTTATGAGTGGCGGTCGGGGACGAGCGATGGTATTTTCCTACCAATCTATCCCCCTAGGAGCATGCGCGTAATACTTTGTTACGATAACTAATAGATTTTTGCAATAAGTATGTGAGTTATTTATGACTAATGTTGAGTCCATGGATTATACGCACTCTCACCCTTCCACCATTGCTAGCCTCTCTAGTATCGTGCAACTTTCGTCGATACCATAAACCCACCATATACCTTCCTCAAAACAGCTACCGTACCTACCTATTATGACATTTCCATAGCCATTCCGAGATATATTGCCATGCAACTTTCCACTGTTCTGTTATTATGACACGCTTCATCACTGTCATATTGCTTGCATGATCATGTAGTTGACATCGTATTTGTGGCAAAGCCACCGTTCATAATTCTTCATACATGTCACTCATGCATCATTGCACATCTCGGTACACCGTCGGAGGCATTCACATAGAGTCATATTTTGTTCTAAGTATTGAGTTGTAATTCTTGAGTTGTAAGTAAATAAAGTGTGATGATCATCATTATTAGAGCATTGTCCCAAGTGAGGAAAGGATGATGGAGACTATGATTCCCCCACAAGTCGGGATGAGACTCCGGACGAAAAAAGAGAAAAGAGGCCAAAAAAAAGAAAGAAGGCCAAAAAATATGAAAAATAGAGAAGGGACAATGCTACTATCCTTTTTCCACACTTGTGCTTCAAAGTAGCACCATGTTCTTGTTGGGGAACGTAGCAATAATTCAAAATTTTCCTACGTGTCACCAAGATCAAGCTAGGAGATACTAGCAATGAGAGAGAGGGAGTGCATCTTCATACCCTTAAAGATCGCTAAGCGGAAGCGTTACAAGATCGCGGTTGGTGGAGTCGTACACGCAGCGATTCAGATCGCGGTCGATTCCGATCTAAGCGCCGAACAACGGCGCCTCCGCATTCAACACACGTACAGCCCGGGGACGTATCCTCCTTCTTGATCCAGCAAGGGGAGAGAAGGAGTTGAGGGAGGACTCCAGCAGCACGACGGAGTGGTGGTGGAGCTTGTGGTATTCCTACAGGGCTTCGCCAAGCTCTACGGAGGAGAAGGAAGAGTTGGAGGAGGGAGGGGCTGCGCCAGGGAAGGGGTGCGGCTGCCCTCTATCTCCCTCACTATATATAGGGGGAAGGGGGTGGAGGAGGCGCCCTAGGGTTCTCTAGGGGAGGGGCGGCGGCCACAGGGGAAACCCTAGATGGGTTTGGGCGCCCCCACCCCTAGGAAACTTGCCCCCCAAGCCGGGAGGGGTGGCTGCCCTAGGGGAGGCGCCCCCACCTCTCCAAGTTACGTGAGATGGGGTGGGAGGGGAGCTCAGCCCCTTAGTGGGCTGATGTGCCCCCTCCCCTTGGCCCATAAGCCCCCCAACGCTTGCCGGGGCCTCCGAAACCCCTTTCAGACACGCTGGTCGTCACCCGGTACCCCCGGAACAATTCCGGACTCCAATACCCTTCGTCCAATATATCGATCTTCACCTCCGGACCATTCCGGAACTCCTCGTCACGTCCAGGATCTGATCCGGGACTCCGAACAACCTTCGGTGGCCACATACTATTACCCATAACAACTCTAGCGTCACCGAACCTTAAGTGTGTAGACCCTACGGGTTTGGGAATCATGCAGACATGACCGATACAGCTCTCTGGCCAATAACCAACAGCGGGATCTGGATACCCATGTTGGCTCCCACATGTTCCACGATGATCTCATCGGATGAACCACGATGTTGGGGATTCAATCAATCCTGTATACAATTCCCTTTGTCAATCGGTACGTTATCTTGCTTGAGATTCGATTGTCGGTATCCCAATACCTTGTTCAATCTCGTTACCGACAAGTCACTTTTACTTGTTCCATAACACGTCATCCCGTGATCAACTCTTTGGTCACATTGAGCTCATTATGATGATGTCCTACCGAGTCTTTGCACTTATTCCATGAATCAATACTATTTTTAGGCAAAGACGAAAACCAAGCTTTAGCACGATCTCTAAGCGAAAAAGGAAATAGCTTCAATTTAAAAATATCATTATCCACACCTTTCTTCTTTTGCATGTCACACAAATCAACGAAACTATTTAGATGAGTAGCGGCATCTTCACTAGGAAGGCCGGAGAACGGATCTTTCATGACAAGATTTAGCAAGGCAGTATTAATTTCACAAGATTCAACATCGGTAAGAGGAGCAATCGGAGTGCTAATAAAATCATTGTTGTTGGTATTAGTGAAGTCACATATTTAGTATTATCTTGAGCCATCGTGACAAGCAAGCAAACTAACACACAAGCAAACAAAAAGCAATCGGGCAAAAAGACGCGAATAGGGGCAGGATAGAGAGAGAGAGAGAGGGCAAATAAAACGGCAAGGGTGAAGTGGGGGAGAGGAAAATGAGAGGCAAATGGAAAATAATGTAATGCAGGAGATAAGGGTATGTGATGGGTACTTGGTATGTTGACTTTTGCATAGACCTCCCAGACAACGACACTAGAAATCCTTCTTGCTACCTCTTTTAGCACTGCGTTGGTTTTCCCCGAAGAGGAAGGGATGATGCAGCAAAGTAGCGTAAGTATTTCCCTCAGTTTTTGAGAACCAAGGTATCAATCCAGTAGGAGGCTACGCGCGAGTCCCTCGCACCTGCACAAAACAAATAAATCCTCGCAACCAACGCAAATAGGGGTTGTCAGTCCCTATAGGGCCACTTACGAGAGTGAGATCTGATAGATATGATAAGATAATATTTTTGGTATTTTTATGATAAAGATGCAAAGTAAAATAAAGGCAAAGTAAATGGCAAAGTAAATAACTAAGTAGTAGGAGATTGATATGATAAAGATAGACCCGGGGGCCATAGGTTTCACTAGTTGCTTCTCTCGAGAGCATAAGTATTCTACGGTGGGTGAACAAATTACTGTTGAGCAATTGACAGAATTGAGCATAGTTATGATAATATCTAGGTATGATCATGTATATAGGCATCATGTCCGAGACAAATAGACCAACTCCTGCCTGCATATACTACTATTACTCCACTCATCGACCGCTATCCAGCATGCATCTAGAGTATTAAGTTAAAAACCGAGTAATGCCTTAAGCAAGATGACATGATGTAGAGAGATAGACTCATGCAATATGAAGAAAACCCCATCTTGTTATCCTCGATGGAACAATACAATACGTGCCTTGCTGCCCTTACTGTCACCGGGAAAGAACACCGCAAGATTGAACCCAAAGCTAAGCACTTCTCCCATTGCAAGAAAGATCAATCTAGTAGGCCAAACCAAACTGATAATTTGAAGAGACTTGCAAAGATAACCAATCATACATGAAAGAATTCAGAGAAGATTCAAATATTATTCATAGATAGACTTGATCATAAACCCACAATTCATCGGTCTCAACAAACACGCCGCAAAAAGAAGATTACATTGAATAGATCTCCACAAGAGAGGGGGGGGGGGACATTGTATTGAGATCCAAAAAGAGAGAAGAAGCCATCTAGCTACTAACTATGGACCCGTAGGTCTGAGGTAAACTACTCACACTTCATCGTAGGGGCTATGGTGTTGATGTAGAAGCCCTCCGTGATCCATGCCCCCTCCGGCGGAGCCCCGGAACAGGCCCCAAGATGGGATCTTGTGGATACAGAAAGTTACGGCGGTGGAATTGGGGTTTGGGCTCCGTATCTGATCATTTGGGGGTACGTGGGTATATATAGGAGGAAGAAGTACGTCGGTGGAGCAACAGGGGGGCCACGAGGGTGGGGGGCGCGCCTGGTAGGGTAGAGCGCGCCCCTACCTCGTGGCCTCCTGTTACGTGCCTTGACGTAGGGTCCAAGTCTCCTAAGTTGTATTCCATGAGAAAATCACGTTCCCGAAGGTTTCATTCCGTTTGGACTCCATTTGATATTCCTTTTCTTTGAAACCCTAAAACAGGCAACAAACAACAATTCTAGGCTGGGCCTCCGGTTAATAGGTTAGTCCCAAAAATAATATAAAAGTGGATAATAAATCCCAATAATGTCAAAACAGTAGATAATATAGCATGGAGCAATCAAAAATTATAGATACGTTGGAGACGTATCAAGCAACCCCAAGCTTAATTCCTGCACGTCCTCGAGTAGGTAAATGATAAAAACAGAATTTTTGATGCGGAGTGCTACTTGGCATAATTTTAATGTAATTCTTCTTAATTGTGGTATGAATATTCAGATCCGAAAGATTCAAGACAAAAGTTCATATTGACATAAAAATGATAATACTTCAAGCATACTAACTAAGCAATAATGTCTTCTCAAAATAACATGGCCAAAGAAAGTTCATCCCTACAAAATCATATGGTTTAGTCATGTTTCATTTTCGTCACACAAGAATGCTATCATCATGCACAACCCCGATGACAAGCCTATAAATTTTCACGCAATATATGAGCGCGAGCCATGGACATAGCACTATAGGTGGAATAGAATATAATGAGGGGGGTTATGTGGAGAAGACAAAAAAGGAGGAAGTCTCACATCAACGAGGCTAATCAATGGGCTATGGAGATGCCTACCGATTGATGTTAATGCAAGGAGTAGGGATTGCCATGCAACGGATGCACTAGAGCTATAAATGTATGAAAGCTCAACAAAAGAAACTAGTGGGTGTGCATCCAACTTGCTTGCTCACGAAGACCTAGGGCACTTGAGGAGGCCCATTGTTGGAATATACAAGCCAAGTTAATAATGAAAAATTCCCACTAGTATATGAAAGTGTTAACATGAGAGACTCTCTACTATGAAGATCATGGTGCTACTTTGAAGCACAAGTGTGGCAAAGGATAGTAACATTGTCCCTTCTCTCTTTTCTCTCATTTTTTGGGGCCTTTTCTCTTTTTTTATGGCCTTTCTCTTTTTTTGTATTCCTCACTTGGGACAATGCTCTATAAAATGATGATCATCAGACTTCTATTTATTTACAACTCAATGATTACAACTCGATACTAGAACAAAGATGACTCTATATGAATGCTTCCGGCGGTGTACCGGGATATGCAATGGACCAAGAGTGACATGTATGAAAGAATTATGAACGGTGGCTTTGCCACAAATACTATGTCAACTACATGACCATGCTAAGCAATATGACAATGATGAATGTGTCATGATGAACGAAATGATGGGAAGTTGCATGGAAATATATCTCGGAATGGCTATGGAAATGCCATAATAGGTAGGTATGGTGGCTGTTTTGAGGAAGATATAAGGAGGTTTATGTGTGAAAGAGCATATCATATCACGGGGTTTGGATGCACCGGCGAAGTTTGCGCCAACTCTCAATGTGAGAAAGGGCAATGCACGGTACCGAAGAGGCTAGCAAGGATGGAAGGGTGAGAGTGCGTATAATCCATGGACTCAACATTAGTCATAAAGAACTCACATACTTATTGCAAAAATCTACAAGTCATCAAAAAGCTCGGTACTACGTGCATGCTCCTAGGGGGATAGATTGGTAGGAAAAGACCATCGCTCGTCCCCGACCGCCACTCATAAGGAAGACAATCAAATAACACCTCATGTTTCAAATTTGTTGCATAACGTTTACCATACGTGCATGCTACGGGACTTGCAAACCTCAACACAAGTATTTCTCAATTTCAAAACTACTCAACTAGCACGACTTTGATATTATTACCTCCATGTCTCAAAACAATCATCAAGCATCAAACTTCTCTTAGTATTCAACACACTCATAAGAAAATTTTATTATTAATCTTGCATACCAAGCATATTAGGATTTTAAGCAAATTACCATGCTATTAAGACTCTCAAAATAATCTAAGTGAAACATGAGAGATCAATAGTTTCTATAAAACAAATCCACCACCGTGCTCTAAAACATATAAGTGAAGCACTAGAGCAAAACTATATAACTCAAAAGATATAAGCGAAGCACATAGAGTATTATAACAAATTCCAAATCATGTATGGCTCTCTAAAAAGGTGTGTACAGCAAGGATGATTGTGTTAAACTAATAAGAAAAGACTCAAATCATACAAGACGCTCCAAGCAAAACACATATCATGTGGTAAATAAAAATATAGCTCCAAGTAAAGTTACCGATAGAAGTAGACAAAAGAAGGGATGCCTTCCGGGGCATCCCCAAGCTTTGGCTTTTAGGTGTCCTTAGATTATCTTGGTGGTGCCATGGGCATCCCCAAGCTTAGGCTCTTGCCACTCATTGTTCCATAATCCATCAAATCTTTACCCAAAACTTGAAAACTTCACAACACAAAACTTAAAGTAGAAAATCTAGTGAGCTCCGTTAGCGAAAGAAAACAAAAGACCACTTCAAGGTACTGTAATGAACTCATTATTTATTTATATGGGTGTTATACCTACTGTATTCCAACTTCTCTATGGTTCATAAACTATTTTACTAGCCATAGATTCATCAAAATAAGCAAACAACACACGAAAAAACAGAATCTTTCAAAACAGAACAGTCTGTAGTAATCTGTAGCTAGCGAAAGATCTGGAACCGAAAAAATTCTAAAATAAATTGATGGACGTGAGAAATTTATCTATTAATCATCTGCACAAAGAATTAACTAAATAGCACTCTCCAAATAAAAATTACAGCAGTTCTCGTGAGCGCTAAAGTTTCTGTTTTTACAGCAAGTTTAACAAGACTTTCGCCAAGTCTTCCCAACGGTTCTACTTGGCACAAACACTAATTAAACACAAAAAACACAACCAAAACATAGGCTAAATAAATTATTTATTACTAAATAGGAGCAAAAATCAAGGAATAAAAATAAAATTGGGTTGCCTCCCAACAAGCGCTATCGTTTAACGCCCCTAGCTAGGCATAACAAGCAAGAATAGATCTAGGTATTGCCATCTTTGGTAGGCAATCCATAAGTGGCTATCATAATAGATTCATAAGGTAATTTAATTTTATTTCTAGGAAAGTGTTCCATGCCTTTCCTTAATGGAAATTGGAATCTAATATTTCCTTCCTTCATATCAATAATTGCACCAATCGTTTTGAGGAAAGGTCTACCAAGAATAATAGGACATGAAGGATTACAATCTATGTCAAGAACAATAAAATCTACGGGCACATAATTCCTATTTGCAACAATAAGAACATCATTAATTCTTCCCATAGGTTTCTTAATAGTGGAATCCACAAGGTGCAAGTTTAGAGAGCAATCATCAAAATCAAAGAAACCTAACAAATCACACAAAGTCTTTGGAATCGTGGAAACACTAGCACCCAAATCACATAAAGCATAGAATTCATGATCTTTAATTTTAATTTTAATAGTTGGTTCCCACTCATCATAAAGTTTTCTAGGGATAGAAACTTCCAATTCAAGTTTTTCTTCATAAGATTCCATCAAGGCATCAGCGATATGTTTAGTAAACGCTTTATTTTGACTATAAGCGTGAGGAGAATTTAGCACGGATTGCAACGAGGAAATACAATCAATCAAAGAGCAATTTTCATAGTTAAATTCCTTGAAATCCATAATAGTGGGTTTAGCAACATCTAGAGTTTTAATTTCTTCAATCCCACTTTTATCAAATTTAGCATCAGGATCAAAAGATTCAGAATTCTTGGAATGCCTTCTAGGTAAAGGTGGATAATATTCAGTCCCACCATTATCAAGATTCATATTGCAAAACAAAGATTTAATAAGGGACACATCAATAACTTTTAGATATTCATCATTATTTTCATAGGAACTAGCAGAACACGCTTTTATAAAGGCGTCTTTCTTAGTGCGCATCCTAGCGGTTCTTTCTTTGCACTCATCAATAGAAATTATCATGGCTTTGAGAGACTCATTGATATCATGCTTAGGTGGAATAGATCTAAGTTTCAAAGAATCAACATCGAGATCAATTCTATCAACGTTCCTAGCCAAATCATCAATCTTAAGAAATTTTTCTTCAATCATAGCATTAAAATTCTTTTGCGAAGTAATAAATTCTTTAATATTAGATTCAAAATCAGAGGGAATCTTATTATAATTTCCATAAGAATTTTTGTAGGAATTACTGTAATTATTAGAGGGATTAGTAGGATAAGGCCTAGGGTTGAAATTTCCTCTATACGCGTTGTTGCCAAAATTGTTCCTACCAACAAAATTCACATCCATAGATTCATTATTATTATCAATCAATGTAGACAAGGTCATATCATTAGGATTAGAAGAAACACTCTTATTAGCAAATAATTTCATAAGTTCATCCATCTTTCCACTCAAAACATTAATTTCTTCTATCGCATGCACCATTTTATTAGTAGATCTTTCAGTATGCCATTGAGAATAATTAACCATAATATTATCTAGGAGTTTAGTAGCTTCTCCTAAAGTGATTTCCATAAAAGTGCCTCCCGCGGCCGAATCTAAAAGATTTCTAGAAGCAAAATTCAATCCGGCATAAATTTTTTGCATAATCATCCACAAATTTAACCATGAGTAGGGAAATTACGTATCATTAATTTCATTCTCTCCCAAGCTTGTGCAACATGTTCATGTTCAAGTTGCTTAAAGTTCATAATATCGTTTCTAAGAGAGATGATCTTAGCGGGAGGAAAATACTTAGAGATAAAAGCATCTTCGCACTTATTCCATGAATCAATACTATTTTAGGAAAAAACGAAAACCAAGCTTTAGCACGATCTCTAAGCGAAAAAGGAAATAGCTTCAATTTAACAATATCATTATCCACATCTTTCTTCTTTTGCATGTCACACGAATCAACGAAGCTATTTAGATGAGTAGCGGCATCTTCACTAGGAAGGCCGGAGAACGGATCTTTCATGACAACATTCAGCAAGGCAGTATTAATTTCACAAGATTCAGCATCGGTAAGAGGAGCAATCGGAGTGCTAATAAAATCATTGTTGTTGGTATTGGTGAAGTCACATAATTTAGTATTATCTTGAGCCATCGTGACAAGCAAGCAAACTAACACACAAGCAAACAAAAAGCAAGCGGGCAAAAAGAGGCGAATAGAGGGAGGATAGAGAGAGAGGGCAAATAAAACGGCAAGGGTGAAGTGGGGGAGAGGAAAACGAGAGGCAAATGGCAAATAATGTAATGCATGAGATAAGGGTATGTGATGGATACTTGGTATGTTGACTTTTGCGTAGACCTCCCCGGCAACGGTGCCAGAAATCCTTCTTGCTACCTCTTTTACACTACAAAAAAAGACACATCCGTGACATTTTGGGCCAAACAAAAAAAATTCTGTCATACATATGACACTTCTATGATGATAATTGTGACAAAACCTGGTATCATCATAGATGTGGTGGGCTCCTACTTTTATGACAAAAAAATCAAGACAGAAAATGGGCTTTTCGTCCTGGGCGGGCCGGAGACGCAGCTGCATGACATTCTTTGGGCCGTCCATGACGGAAAAAACCGTGGTAGAAGCGAGGGGGAGGAAAATTTCAGGGAGTTCCCGGTTACAGTGGGAGGTCGGGGCGGAGCGATGCGCGTTTCTCTCGTACACGTATGCGCGTGTGTGCAAGGCGTTGGCTCTAACTGAACCCGAGCGAGGCGTTGGGCTCTAACGGAACCCGAGCGATTGCACTGTAGGCTACGCGTTACTGAACCCGAGCGATCGATCGATGGCTGTTAACTGAACCCGATCGAGCGATTCCTTCACTACTGCTGCTAACTGAAGCCGGTCGATGGGATGAACAGTGAGCGTTGCGGGGGGGGGGGGGCTGGATGAACAATGAGCGGTGGCGTTGCCTCTGGATGAACAGGACCCCGTGGTGTGGTGGAGGGCTGGATGAACAGTAGACGGTGGAGGGGTGCCCGTGGAGGGGTGGATGAACAGGACCCCGTGGTGTGGAGGGCTGGATGAACAGTAGACGGTGGAGGGGTGGTTGAACAGGACCCCGTGGTGTGGAGGGTTGGATGAACAGTAGACGGTGGAGGGGTGCCCGTGGAGGGGTGGTTGAACATGACCCCGTGGTGTGGAGGGCTAGATCAACAGTGGACGGTGGAGGGGTGGTTGAACAGTAGCCGGTGGAGTAGCGCGCGGTGGAGGCTGGATGAACAGGAGCCTGTGGAGGCTGGATGAACAGTAGCTCGTGGAGGCTGGAGGGGGTCGACGGTGGAGATGAACAGTATCCCGTGGAGTCCCGTTTTGCGGTACGCCACACCCCTCCCGATGAACAGGAACCCCGTTTCGACCGTAGCGCTCCAACACAAGTCCGTTTCGTCCGTTTTGCGGTACGCCACACCCCTCCCGATCAACAAGACCCCCGTTTCGACCGTAGGAGGTCCGTTTCCTCCGTTTTGCGGTACGCCAGACCCCTCCCAATGAACAGGATCCCGTTTCGAACGTGGCCGATCGAACACAAGGCCGTTTCCTCCGTTCTGCGGTACGCCAGGCCTCGTTTCCATCACCTGTTTCGTCCAAGCCCTCCCGGTGAACACGACGCATTCCGTTGCCTCCCCATGAGCACGACACATTCCGTTGCCTCCTCATGAACACGACGACGATGCTGTTTCTCCGTTCTGACCCAGCCATGTACACGAGCCCTCGCCGTACGTATGCGCGAGTAGGCGTTCGAGACCCCGCCCGTATGTACACATACGTGGCCGTATTTTCTTTCTTGCACCCTGGCCGCTGTACGTACGTGTAAATGCTACGTGCGCGCCTCTACTACGACACGTGCGCGCCTCTACATCGACCAGTATGTACGTACACATTCGCGACTAGAATGACAACGCTACGTACGCTTCGACCTGGTGGGTCCCGACTGTCAGGCACTTTGTTGCCTGCGAAGATGTAGCTGGTCGGTCCCAGCAGTCAGGGGGTGAATCGTTTTTTTTCCCGGACGCACTTCCTTGCGTGCGAAGATGTATCTGGTGGGTCCCAGCAGTCAAGGGAAAACGTTTTTTCGCGAAATAAGTGGCCCATCCGGTGGGTCCCAGCTGTCAGGTGGACGAATCATTATTTTCCGTGTAATAAGGAGGCACTTCCTTGCTGCGGCCGTGGACCCGGCTGTCAGCCTCTCCATGTACAGTCCACGTCCGATGGAAGTCGTTCCTTGACCACGTTGACCACGCCGCGCCGAGAGCACCAGGGCGGTGGACGACGGCGAGGCCTAGGAAGGGGACGACACGGAGGCAGGGAAGACTCGGCAGTTGTTTCCCACGTGGAGGGGAGTACGACTTTATGAGGGTTTACTGGTTTGTCTGCCATCGCCGGAGAATAACAGCAGGTGTGGGTGAGTAGAGGGATGGCTAGGCCAGTGATGGGAGTACGGTCGGGCGGTGAGGCCTACGCGGCAGCACAGCCGGCCGCGAGGAGGAGGGAGCAGGCAGTCCCGCTGGCGCTTGTTTGAGCGGCTGGAGCAGGAAGAGCAGAGATTGAAGAAGCACGACGGCCGTTGGATGGACATCCAACGGTCAGTTCTTGTGCGTCAACCTTTTTTTAGGAAAGCCTCAAATCTGTGGAAAATAGCATACAGCCCATCTGCCATTATTTCTAATAATTTACACCCCATTTGCTAATTCTTAAGGTTTTTTTGGAGGCCATATTCTTTTTGTTAGCATTACAGCCCATATTGTGGCAACGGTTAAAAAATTATACGAAATTTTGCATATTTCGGTGCGGTCCGAATTGTTTTTAGTCCTGAAATTTCGACTCACATTCAAACTGATTTTAAAAATAAATGTATATCAATATAAAATCCAACAAATTCTTCACGCATAAAAATTAATGTAATTTAAAATCTTGAAATGAAAAAAGATATTTGAAACTAATTGCCGGTTTGATGTGTTTTGAAAATGTACAACCCATTGCTCATTACTGATGGGCCATTTTCTCGGCCAGCCGAATAAAAGCTCTCCTCGTCTTGAAAGATTTGCAGCCCAACAGGCCTGACAAAGCGACTTACTTGGCAAATCATAAAAAAACTGGGCTGTGGCCATGGACCCAGCTGTCAGCCTCTCCACGTATAGTACTCTTCCGATGGAAGTCGTTCCTTGACCACGTTGACCACGCCGCGCGGAGAGCACCACGGCGGTGGACGACGGCGAGGCCTAGGAAGGGGACGACGCGGCAGTGGAAGCCAGCGCGGAGAGGACTACGAGGGTTCACTGGTTCGGCTGCGGTGTGAGGCTGCCCTCGCTGCATGGCCTGGCCAGCGGTGGGAATAGTAGGGGCGGTGAGGCCTCTGCGGTAGCACAGCCGGCCATGGGAGGCAGGAGCATGCGGCACGACCGGCGCTACTTTGGGCGGCTGGAGCAAGAAGACTAGAGGTTGAAGAAGCACTACGACCGTTGGATGGACATCGTACGGTCACTGGAGCTAGAATCGTTCATATTGACTAAGTTGACAAAGCCCTTCGTCCCCGTCAACTTAGTAGGCCCACGAGTCAGCCTCCCAGCAAGGTGGGTCCCAGCTAGCCGGGGGAGTATTCATTTTTTTGTGCGTAATAAGGAGGCACTTCTGGTGGGTCCGATCTGACAGTGGGGGGAACGTTTTTTCGCGAAATACGGTGGCCCGTCCGGTGGGTCCCAACAGTCAGGGGGAAACAATTTTTTTCGCAAAATACTGGTGGCCCATCCGGTGGGTCCCCGCTGTCAGGTGGAGGAATAATTATTTTCCGCGTAATAAGGAGGCACTTCCTTGCGGCTGCCGTGGACCCAGCGGTCAGCCTCTCCACGTACAGTACTCTTCCCATGGAAGTCGGTCGTTGACCACGTTGACCATGCCGCGCCGAGAGCACCAGGGCGGTGGTCTGGACGATGGCGAGGCCTAGGAAGGGGACGACGCGAAGCCGGGGAAGACGCAGCAGTGGAAGCCCGCGTGGAGAGGAGTACGAGGGTTCACTGGTTCGGCTGCAGTGTGAGGCTGTCGTCGCCGCAGAATAACAGGGGGTGTGGGTGAGTAGAGGGATGGCCTGGCCAGCGGTGGGAGTAGTACGGGGCGGTGAGGCCTCCGCGACATCACAGCCGGCCACGGGAGGCAGGAGCACGCGACACGACTGGCGCTGCTTTGGGCGGTTGGAGTTAGAAGATCAGAGGTTGAAGAAGCACTATGGCCGTTGGATGGACATCGTACGATCACTGCAGCTAGAATCGTTTATATTGACTAAGTTGACAAAGCCCTTGGTACGCGTTAACTTAGTAGGCCCACAACTCGGATTTGGTAGAGAACATATAGCCCATTTGCGATTTGTAAGAATGTACAGCCCATTTTTTAATTCTAATGGAATTTACTACAGCCCATTTACAATTTGTTAAAAGTACAACCCAACTTCTAGCTAGGACAACGATTAATAATTTCAAACAACCGCTCAAAACAGAATTAAAAAAAAATTCCCACATTTTGATGGGATCCGAAATATTTGTATCTGAAATTTCTAGTCAGGTTAAATATAATTTCAAAATAAAGTTGTATTACGTTAAAATACAACGAAATATTGCACGCGCAACAAGTAATGAAATTAAAAATTTCAAATTTCCAAAAATAATATATTTTTCAAACTAATTACGTGTTTGGTGCATAGTAACTGTCTAGTTATTACAATTACATCCCATTTATTATTTCTTAAAGTCCATTTTCTTGTTAAGCCTAATGCATACCTCCTGTGAAAGTTTGCAGCCCAGCGGGGCGGAGAATAACAAGTTGACCCGGATATTGTGTACAATTGTCGGCCCAGTTGCATTGCTGATGTTGAAAAAAAGCTATTTTTATACACACATTAAAAAAATTGTATAGATAAGGAACATTTTTTATACACACATTTAACAATTTCTAAATACATGATTAACACTTTTTAAAACATATTTTTTAGTCAACAGTGGGCCCACGATGAGCGGATGAGGTCACAATACACATATTTTTTAAATACATGATTAACACTTTTGCAAAAACAATTAGCCCATAGCGAGCCAATTAGCTCCAGTTGGCCCACAGTGGGCCGACAGGGGCCAGTCGGCCAACTGTAGGCCGACTGGAATCCAATCGGCCTGTTGTGGGCCGACAAGGCCCAGTCGGCCTGCAGCGGGCGGACGGTGTATTATTTTTGAAAAAAATTTACCCAGCGTAATATTTATGAAAATTAATAAAAAATGTATTATTTAAGAAAAAATAGCGAAAAAAGGCCTGTGTAGTACAGTACAACCTAACATGGTTACTCAGCCCACATTCAGCGACGCTGGAAAGGCCCAAACAAGGCTTCTGTAGAACTTTTTGAAGTCACTGAGCTCAATAATAACTTAAGAAAAAGTTAGATTACATTGGAACCTAATTAAAAGCTGTCACAAGCAAATAAATAATTCAACAGGTCCCACTTGTGCGTGTGCGCGCGCGCATGTGTGTGTGTGTGTGTGAGAGAGAGAGAGATAGAGAGAGAGACCCATCGACCGATGCTCGTAAATACATCTTTCAGCCATATGCATTGCTGATACTCGGTAAAAACTTATATAGTTGACACAATCATATAGAACATCATAGCACACTGAACTTGCATACAAAAATTTCACGCAGGCGGCACAATCAGGATGGAAGCAGTGGATCGCTACGGGAAGGGCTATGTTCAAACCAACGAAGTCGTACATAACGGTTCATCGTCTTTATCAATGACGGGGAAATATCTTGAATGTTGTGCAAAGAAAACAGATAGACAACACAATAAGTTCTCCTAGCACATTAAGTTGACGTACAACCCTTTCTAAAAAAGTTCAGGTACAAAATTAGAACATGTCACAATCAAATGTACTGGCACATCAGTGCTTCACACCCATAGCTCGGATTTAACTAGTATCTGACAAGATTCAGTTGTTACCTCAAATTAGAGCACATCCAGGCAGCCAGCCCTGCCTCCTCTCCCAAAGAAGCAGTGGCCTCCGCTGCGTGATGGAGTAGGCCCTGTGCCATCCATCGTTCCGAGCAACACAGGGAAAGTCTGACATTGACTCCTGTAATGGACGTCGTCGACGGACCCTGGCACCAGCGGCGGCAGCAGGACTTCGATTGATCGATTGACCACTTCTTCGACAGGCACGAACACTCGATACAGGTACATCCCTAACGTGGTCCGCGGCGGCCTTGGTGGCGACGAATAGTACAACCCCGGTTCGTGCACCGGTATCTCAACACCAATCACCTTTGGTATGGTGGACGGCTTCTTCATCCATGCCATAACCGTCAGAGCCCAGCTGTCTGGAGGAATAAACATACTTACGAGCTCACCTCCAAGGTCGTTGATAAGCTCATTCATGGACTCGTTGTTCCAAGCACATCGAGGCATGCCGTGGAAGGTAAGCTTTGTTAAATACTCAAGCTCAGAGGGCACCGAGCCCCATCCTGGGTGCCACCGATCAAAGCTCACAAGCGCGCCATCGCAGAACAAATGCCGGGAAGATTCGAACACACGACTGCAGTCGAAAGTTGTCCGGAACCTGACGAAGAAATCAACCGGTGGCAGAGAGACTTCGATGAGCAAGTCACTTATTTGGATGCCATGCGCAATGCCGAGAGCTTTGATAAGGTCATCCGGCGAGACGGGAGGCCGGTCGCCGTTGATGGTTCCCATCAGCACTTTGCCGGCAAACTGGTCGTCAAGCGCCGCCATGCCACTGTTGAGCGACAGCACGCAGCGACCGAAGGCAGGACGGACCTCAGGATCTCTGGCTCGGAGATCCGCGTTGACCGGTGACATGATAGTGTGCTTGAGTACAGGGAGTACAGGAGGGGGATTTGGGGGAACTGGAGTAGGAATCGAGATTCCAGAGGTGGGGGAGGGGCGGGAGACTGCGGATGAAAAGGTAGCATGAATTTCGAGCACGCGCCAATATGCTCTCGGCGCGCAAGCGCACGAAAACACCGATGGCGCCCACATGTCAGCCTAAGAGTCCTTATTCATTCTTTTTTGGAGAGCCCGGCCTTTTTTTTCAGGATCTTTTGAGAGCCCGGCCTGAGAGTCATAATTGACCTGTTTGGCATTGCGTTACTACTCGGCCCATATTCAACGACACCTCACTGGCCCAAACAAGTGTACATCATCGAAAAGACACTAAGCTCAAATTATATAACTTGAAAAAAGGAGATATACTCTGAACACTGGAGAATGGTGATGCCCTCATTTAGCCCACCAGTAGTTCGAGACAATAAATAGTTCGAAACAATGATATATACAACATTCAAACACTGACTAGTGACTACTACTGACATAAACAGCAAGACATGATAGTTCATAAGAAGTCTTGCTACACCACCAAAACGCACCCATCTGCAGCGCTCAGACTCTCGTGATCCAGACAAGAATGACATTCTAAACAGAAGCAACTATTACATAGTAAGAGTGACATAGACGAGGATGACCAAATGACAAGGAATATGCATAACAAAAGAAAGAACTACCCATCCAGAACCAGCAGCAAAGACAACAAAGTCATTCGAAGAGATGATCCAACACCATAATAATTTGCAACCCCGCTTCAGCGACCTGTGATCCGGAGACACCAGTACTCCACCCTTTCGATGCAACAGCCCAATTACCTATCAACCTGAAGGCTCGAACTACATCACTGCCTGTCGTAATTGAGACATCCAAGGATCAAAGTTAATCCGGATGCCTTTGTCATTCTCACCTTCTTTTGGTTGTAGGCTATATCATTGACAATCAGGGTAGTTTTCTCCCGAACTCCTAGGGCTCGTCGTGTAGACACAGTTTCCATAGCAAACAAAGCCTCTCTGCCATCAAGGTCCTTGCCAACGGTGATCTCCTGGTTAATCGGATAATTGAGTCTGAGAAACAGAGAGTGTGAACCAAGGCTATTTACCCGCCTCCAACTAAAAAATCCTAAAGGCCCCAACAAGCTGGTATCCTGCTCATAGACGTAACAACCACTGTCCGGATACTCATGTACTACACGGTGCTTGTATACAGTGGGGTTTTTGCAATATAACTTTTCCAGCTCATGTGTCCGAATGATCATCAGTCTTTTGTCGTCGTCTGATCGAGCAAGGAACCAGTTGTGCTTCCCTGTTTTTGGCAAAGGTGGTGTGATTACAAAGGGCAGTAACTGTAGGGACACTGCATCATATCAAAAAGGACAGGCATTGTTAATGTAAGATCAGCATTGTTCAGAGTATGAGTAGGATAATGCAAGAAACAACATTGATATGTCCCTGTTGGAACTGGGAGGAAAATACAGGGAAATGTATATTGGGTTCGAAAATATAGAAGTGCCATGCATGGTTATACTCATGTTATCTCACAATCGATTCTTCACAGGAAACTACCATGTCATGCATGTTATGTAATCATATTCTATCCTCACAAACAAATTCTTCAAGGTAACTAACAGACCATGCATTGTTATATTCTCGTGTTCTGTGGGCAAAAATTTTGTGAGGATATTATTCTAGCCATTGATTGCTGAAGGGAGAATATAGGTATGTACACATGGTAAGCATTGCAGGATTTCACTACTTCCAAATATAGAGTTCTCCATATGCACATTTACTTCCCTAATGTATGGTTAGATGAAACCAACAGTGTGGTGCATGTTTCTACATAATGAAAATGAGGAAACTAACATGGCCATTGATACACACTCATATTTAGTAGTAGTATATAGATTACTGTAAAATAAGGATAATATCCATATATTCCTAACCGTTTGATTATTCAGGGTACAAATTGGCTGTAATGACATGGTCACAATCGCATGAATTAAGTCATTCCAAATATAGCTGATTTATGGCGTCTCTAATACATTGCCATAGTTCTACTCAAATTCTTCTCAAACAGAGATATGCCAATCATCACAAAAAGTTCAAACAGTGTCATGGCGTCATCATTAACATGAGAGGAAACAACTTACACGTGCCGTCCCAACAATACGTGGTGCCATGTGCTTTGTCGATTGTGTAGATGATGCCATTGTGTTCAATAGCATCACAGAAGTGTGTATCAGCTTTAACGATGATCCACTGCGAGCCGAGTTGTCTCCAGCTAAACAAGGCGCTGGCGTAAAGATAGGTGAGTCCGCGGTCGAACAAGGCAATTAGCTTGAAGTCTGCGTAATTCGCATGTCGTGTGGGCACTTGGCAGATTACAATCTTCTGCAAAACAAGGTCCGTCCAACTGACGTATTAATCTAGATGACTTGGACCGCGATGGTAATACTCTATATAATCCAACGGAGGAAGGATAATCTCATGGGAGGTCTGGAAGTTCACGAGCACCAACTTTTTACCGTCTTCTCTGAAGGCAGCCATCTAGTGGGAGTTCATGCCGACCCAGTACATACCTGCCAAGAAGTTTCAGGCGATGGTGATCAGATCAATGTCGAGGGAAATGATGTACGGCGACCCACTACATACCTGCAAAGAAGTTTCGGCTAATGGAGATCGGATTGAAGTCGAGGGGCATCATGCACGCCTCTGTATCATGGTGAGCCAATCTTGCAAGACCAGATAGCAGCAAGCAGGGTGTCTTGAAAAGCTTAGGCCTCGCTTCGACGATGGCCGTGTGCATGTCCCTCGAGCATGCAGCCAGCCACAGGGCGCTCAACATATCCATACACGAACAACAGAGGTCGAGGATGTCATTGGGGAGATTGATCCTATCGCGGATCATATGGATGCTGCGCAGTTCGTGTTCGGCCATGGTGGAGTTTGGAAGGGGGCTTGATTTACGGGGGAGAAGGATGTCGGTGCTGGAGTGGCTAGCGAGGGAATAATGGTACTGGGGAGGCGAGTGAGGCGACGGTACACGGGGGCACAGTGAGATGGAGACGGAGAAGGATATGGAGATGGAGTGGTGCTATGGGAGCTGAGAGGGAGACGAGGTGAGGCGCCAATGTGTTGTACAGTGGTGGTGACAGACTGCACTGTGCACAGGGTGAGGATGACTTTGGTAACCCGAACACGCCTCCTGGACTAGTGTCAGGCGCAGGGTGTTGTCACTTCACTGTGAGGACCAGATGAATAGTATTTTGACCATCAAGTGTACCATAGTTGTACTACTACTACTACCAGTAGGTAGATGAGTACTCTAGTATTGTATAGTGTAAATAGGTCTCCCGTGCTAGCATGCCTGTTCACTTCATCGTTCAGGTATCATCCATATTGCGAGCAGAACCAAATTCTCGTGCATGCCCAATCAACGCTCTGCCGCGATGCATGCAGTGGTCGTTTTGGTGCATCAAGGACGGCATGCAGATCATTCCACACTTGAGAAGAGGAAAAATGGAAAGGTAGAACGCGGCAGCAGAGGAAGAGAACACTGGCTAACGAGGCTGGGAGGGGACCGAGCAAGAAGTTAATGCTCCATGCCTAAAGGTTTTGGGAAAACCTGATTTTCATAAGGTGACTTATACTCACCTAAACGGAGGGAGTATTCCTTAACCAAAGAATGTTGTGTCTCCCACTCACGTGCTCAAAAAAAACTACGACACATTTTTTTATCTGTTTGCATAGGTCCCACCTATCAGGAAGGATGGGCACATACACGAACAGGTACGACTTATCAGTCTACCCACATAGCCTTTTCGTTTAGTCTACCTAGTCGTCTAATCAACTGCCTGCATGCCACTTCTCCCATTTACTTCTCCATCAGGAACCGATTCTCCTCGGCTTCTTCACCTCCCCTTCGTCTTCATTTGCATCCAAACCCCACTGCGTTCACATTGTTTTAACCTCTTTAAATAATCATCTACTACTTCAGTTAGACTAGCCATCTAATCCTAATTCTCCAAACCATAGCCCTCCGTTCCAGCGGTTCCAAATGGCGATAGAGATCGAGATGCAGATTTTTAGCATCCAACATGTCCTCGTCGAAGGCTCGATGCACATAGTTGCCACCGTCACCGTCCACCCAAGGGTTGTTCGGCAGTGGATCAACAATGTATCCAACTCCCTCGAAAAGGTAGAGACGAGGGTCATCGGTCTCGACGCAGAGTACATGGAGCGTTCCCCTGGGAAGATCCAGCGCGCCGCCGTCCTTCACTGTGCTTCGAAGATGATGTTTTGGTTTACCACATCATACACTCGCCCTCCATACCAGGTGAGCTTCACGATTTCTTGTCTCGGGAGGACGTATACTTCTATGGGGCAGCCATCGAAGGGGACAAACAGAAGCTGGAGCCGTACAACCTTGATTTGAATAGCATCGCTGACCTACAAACCAGAATCAAAATTCATGTAGAAGTTTGTGATAAACAGACACCATCCCTATTCGACGTAGCAAATTTTGTGCTCGGTACAAATCTTCAGAAGGGTGACCAGACGGTGGCATTAAGGTCGTCTGGATGGGAGAATTATCCCTTGACGTACGAGCGGATAAAATATGCTGCCCTCGATGCCCATGTGAGTTTTGAGATAGCTGCAAGGTCCAAAGAGCTTGTTGTGAAGCCGTCTCCCACAGAGAATGAGAAGAAGAAGAAGAAGAAGAAGAAGAAGAAAAGGCTGCACCAGCAGGAGGGCATTATGGATGGATGAACTATTTCCTCTCTTGTAAAAAAAATTATTCCCCCTCGGTGTATATTGATATAGATGGACTATTTCGATGGTGTGCATGTCTTTGGAACAGAGTAGTAGCGTGGGTCCGCTTGACTATAAGGAACTATTTATCCGCATATATAGCTTTCTCTACTACTCCTTCCAGTGATCGGTATGCAGTGCATGTGTCCGTAGACATGACAGCTTGTCCATGGAAGTTCAACTACGGCGACCATCACGTTTCATCTCGCGATTCCCACGACGCCTCTCCAACCCACGGCACCACCCCCCCCGACGTGCGCCTCACCCCTCTCGGCCGCACCGCCCCTCTGCCTTTGTGTGCATGACATGTGGGCCACCTAAAATGCGGCGAGCATCAAGTTTCTACCACAGCCACCCGCGATTCCCATGACACCGCTCGAACCCATGAAACCACACGTCCCCCGACCTGCGGCTCACCCCTCTTGGCCCCACTGCCCCTCTGCCTACGGGAGCATTACATGTGGACCGGTCACCTATCGGGTCCACATGTTATTGACTCAAAGGTAGGTGTAGTAAGGCGCTGAAGCTCAGTCCCGACGGCCCTGAGAGGGAAATGTAACTCCTGCGCCAGGGCTTGTGGTGCTCCCGCAGCACGAACTCGTGCCAAACTCGAGATTTGTTTCTTTACTATACATGCATGCAACGATTTAATGGACATTGTAATCTCAACATGTGATGGGGAGCTCTAAATTTGAATTTGAAACTTATAAAACGAAAAGATTCAAAACAAATAAACTGGGAGAGAGGGATTATATCGTAGGATGTGTCCCATACAAAATAAGTCCCCTGGTTTGTCACCGCGAAGATGCGGTTAGAAAGGAGCACAACGTCTTCCTACTCGTACGGCAACAAATCGGCCGCAGACAGCATGGTCCGCCTTTGACCGCCATGTGCAAGGTTCGTGCTATCTTATTCAATTTCACCGTGGTTCCATCGTACCAATTCATGCGGTGGCCCGTTGCATGGCTGATCCCAATGTTGGACAAAGGTTCTATGGGAACGGTTTCACCATTGTAAATGTTGTGCAAATTGATGTTGGTACCCTCCCGTACATATGCAAGCCAATCTCCACTCGCACCGAGCCTAACCTTAGAAATAGTGGACAGGGGGAGAATTAGGAAATGGACACGGAAGTAGTCTTTAGAATGCATTTACTACATGATCAAACTCATCTTACCTGCTCATCAGAAGAAATCCGAGTGCCCCTCAACGTCGGCATCTCAAGGGGCGTCAACTTACAACTACGGCCACGCCGCGCTGGAGAGACCCCCAAGGAAACATCCTCGTGCGTTCCACGGAACATCAAGATGCATTTGTATGAGTATTTTATCTTGTGAGAGAAAAGGATGAACGAGGGAAGGCCTCTAGAGATAGAGATGGACACTACTACTACCAATGTGCTGGCCCGTGCGTTGCAATGGATCCATAGTAGTAGAATAATACTTGTTCACGTGCTTGAAATATAAACACTCTAGTTTTGATATACATGTGTCAGCAGACATGACAGCTTGTCCATGGAAGTTGAACCACGACGACCATCACGTTTCTTGTTTCTACCACTAAGCCACTGAAGTTCGGTCCTGTGGGCCCCGAGAGGGAAATGTAACTCCTACGGTAGGCCTTGTGGTGCTCCCGCAGTACGAGCTCATGCCAAAAATGGAATTTGTTTCTTACTACTACCAACTAGTACTAGTAAGGTACACGTGCATTGCACGCATGAGATTCTGGTGGTTTGTGCATTATGCTTCTACATGTGGAGCTTTCTGGATTCTAACATGTGGCAAAATCTGGTGGAATGTAAGGTTAGGCAAGTTTGATTAACTTAGGCGAGTGTTTGATTCAAGCCACACCTTAGGCAAGCCACACTAAGGCCCCACATGACATACACACACAAAATGTGGCAAGATTCCCTTCGGCTTGCCAACTTGTTTCTCTCGTTTTGAAGAACTAATAACTTTGCCTAAGCTTAGCTGTGGCAAAGTTAGGGTATGTTTGATTCAAAGGATTTTCATAGGATCTTTGAAGGATTAGAATCCTTAGGAATTTTTCCTACGTTGGTCGTTTGATTCATAGGATTGAATCATGTAGAATAGTTTCCTAAGGATTCATTTGTACTACATTTCACAGGAATTCTAACATGCACTCCAACCTCTTGAAAGAAATCCTTGGTTTTTCATGTGACACAATCAAACAAACTCAAATCCTATAGGGATCCAATGAACATGCCATTCTAATCCTACTTTTTTCCTATTCCTGTGTTTCTGCAATCCTATGAATCAAAGAGGCCCTTAGTCATGAGTTAAGTTCAACCATGGAGTCTTCTAGATTATACATGTGGCAGAATCTGGTGGATGATATCCAACGGCCAGTAGTGCTCGGATTTGCCATCTTTGTACCATCGGATTGGCTTCATCCAACGACCAACTTTCAAAGTTTTTCACACACTATATAGGGGGTATAGATATAGATGTGCTGGTCCGTTGCAATGGATCCAAAGTATATATATCTATTTAGTGGAGTGCACTCTAAACACATTATCTATTTATTTTTCTCTAACCTTCCGTAGCCATGCAACCAAGCCACATAAGCTTCATGGGTGCCCCCCACATCATATTATTCATACTACGTTGATTGAAAAAAAGATAAATCACCCAAAACAAGATCTTCCCATTTTTTGTTCCTACGATGTTGTGTCGTGCATGTACCTACTAGTTGTATAGTGGTAGTACTAGTAATATAGTATTAGGAGTACAAACTTGGTACTAGTAGGAGTAGTACTAGTACGGAATGCTCCTACTCTATCAACGAGCCCCATCTGACACCAAATTTCTTGGCTTCCGTGCTACAGCTAGATCTTCCCCTCGTTTCTTTTTTCCAATCCGGCGGCGGGCGGGTGTCGGTTTGCTCAACGGCGGTCCCACATGAAAGTGAAAATTCTAGGCAACACGCCATCCCTAAGCCATGTGTCATGCCAGACGGGCCGTGTTGTACTCCCGATTCCCGAGCGTGTGGGGGTGCGACGCAAACACGGCAGGCCTTTTCCTTTTACCAGCAATGTGCTCATGCGTTGCGACGGATCCAAAGTAGTAGAATAGTAGTATTTTTTCACAAATTTGAAAGAAATAACTATTGTTTTGATATACTCCTAATATATTACTCCCTCCGTACCTAAATATTTGTCTTTTTTGAGATTTCAAATGGACTATCACATACGGATTATATAAACATATTCTAGTGTTTCTAGCAAGATGCCCGCGCATTGCATGAAGTTGATGGAAAAGGTAAGCACAACTTATAAATTGACGGATGGAGTACTAGTTACAGTGATGCATATAATTAAGCAAAGGGATCGCACATGTCGGTATTCACTGGAATGAGAATGCAACAGCACAATAAGAATTAAGGCCACAATGATGCGATCGCAGTGGTGGTTACAGAAGGCAATAAGAAAGATGGATCCACGAACGTACGACCTCCTCCTCCTCAACTTAGTGCGCCAGGCCACCGACCGGCGGCTAAGGAGCGGCGGCTTTTGTGGCGAGGTCGAGGTGCTTCTCAGCAAAGGCATCCAAGGCTTCCAGCTGGTTGAGGAAGGCCAACGTCGTAACGTCCTCACTGGCCTTGTAGATACCTATGTACACAATTTCCTCGTACATGTGGATGTGTAGGTCGACGAATTCTTGTAGGGCGAGGCGCCTCGCGGCGAGCACGACCTCCAGGTGGGCATTCTTCATGGCGTCGGCGGGCAGTCGCAGGGCCACCAGTGCTTGAAAGAGGTTCCGGCCATGGAGGCCGATTAGGGTGGCAGGCAATGAGGAGCCCGGGCGCGCGGGCTGGAGGAGTACGGCGATGTCGTCCGCGAGCTTCTTGAGGACGGTGAACTTGTTGCTGGTGGCAACGATCATCTGGTCCAACTGAGAGTCGTAGTTGGCGTCGAAGGCGGTCATCCACCAGCCGGTCTCCAACACCGTCTGGAGACGATCCTCGGCGCCATGCTGCAGGCCGGTGTCGTGGACCATCTGGCGCAGCCGCTGGCCGCTCACGAGCATCGCCGCCATGGGTCTGGAGTGAGCTCTTTTGCGCTTAGTGTAGGTGCTTAGGCAAATGCTTAGGTGCGTACGATGTGGTAGATGCATTGGAATGGAGGGGCGCCTTTATATGAGGGCAATGAGGGCAAACTGCGTTGCATTCACATCGTGCAGCCTCTTTTCCCGGACCTCCTCCCATTACTTCCCTCATGCATTAATTGAAGAAGGATGCACTGGTGGTTCAACATATCGGGAACCGCTACTCCCTCCCTCGTCTGCATTAAAGCCGTATCGGGAACTGTGCCGCCCGCTGTCAAATCGAATACTCCCTCCGTCTAGGTGAGTATTAAGTCATCTTACGAAAACCAAATAGTAAACACATAGGCGTGGTGCATTAACTCTCACCTTGTTTCTTATTTTTTGACATAAATAGAGGAATCAACCAAGAAGAGATGTGGGGCTTGTATGCTTTTAATGACTTGATACTATCAAACATGACATGCAGTGGTCAGTTCGTTGCACAAGAACAAATACAACCCACATCAGCACACACGCATCTTATATAGCATCACATCCAATGGCTATAAAAGATGAATGAGACCAAATTATATCTCATCTAGATGAGTTCTAGCAAAACTGTATTAATAATACTTAGTACTCCTGTGCCATGTATCATATATTAGTACATGTAGTACTTTATTTATTTATGAGGTATCCAGATGGCACTGCACCGCCAAGAAAAGAGGGTAACATCAAAATTATGGACTACTTTTTTGAGTATGTTGGTAAGGTCCGGTCATAGTCACTTGTTGAAATCTCTAAAAAGACAAATACTCCCTCCGTCCGGAAATACTTGTCATCAAAATGGATAAAAGGAAATGTATCTAGACGTATTTTAGTTTTAGATACATCTCTTTTTATCCATTTTGATGACAAGTATTTCGGACGGAGGGAGTAGAAAACAGAGTTGGTGATGATGGTGTGCGTGCCATCCTGCAATATAGGCCGTCGGATTTATATCTAACGGATAGGAAAGAAACTATGGAAATTTTGCAAAAATATACCCACATGTCTCTCCACGTTCGCAAATAAGGCCTTCCCTCGTTCAACCTTTTCTCTCACAAGATAAACTACTCATACAAATGCATCTTGATGTTCCGTGCAACGCACATGCAGCTAGCTTATTTCTTTTAAAATAGTTGTTGCGATAATTGGGTTGAAGTGATATATTTTATGTCTGCCCCGAATGATTTCAGATTCACTAGTAGTAACAAAGAAAAGGTTGCCTTGTTAATTAACAGAAAACAGGATGAAAACTATCACATGAGGCCGGTAAAAACAAGGCACACTGGGTTCAGCGTCATCGTCACTACAGCTGTGTGCGCGCGAGAAGTCTACATATCGAGGGGGCTACCGAGCGAGGCATCGAGACACAATGTTTGAGAGAGAAACCAATTGACAGATTATGATCAGATCGAGTTGTCACCCTTCTGCTGTCATTGTTGGGGGGGGAGAGAAAGACGTATCGAGAGTGTGCGCGGTAGGCATAGAGGCACAACTAGCGAGCGTGTGTGTGTGTGTGTTTGAAAGAGGAGTAGATAGATTATTATCAAGATCGATGTGCCACCCTACTAGCTCCTTCGGTGCCGGGTAGTGTGTGTGTATGTTTGAGAGAGAAGCCAGTCGATAGATTAGTATCAAGATCGAGGTGTCACCCTACTCCTTCGGTGTTGGGAAGTGTGGGTGTGTGGGGAGGGGGGCAGTGACACTCACATATCTCTACTCTTATAAAAAAATAGAGTTGGTGATGATGGTGCTCCTGCCATCCTGCAATATAGGCCATCCAGTTTATATCCGACGGACAGGAAGGAAACTATGGCAATTTTGCAAAAAGATACCCACACCCCTCTCCGCATTTGCAAATAAGGCATTCCCTCGTTCATCCTTTTCTCCCACAAGATAAACTTCTCATACAAATGCATCTTGATGTTCCGTGCAACGCATGGGCATCTTGCTAGTAGGGAGAAGAAGTTTGTGTGACACATATCTAGCTATATTAAGGGATAGGTAGATAGCATATGTGTGAGAGACATTAGTGGCTGTGGGTGGGCGGAATTAAAGGGGTGGGTGTGTTATACATAGAGAGCGTGTGTGTTTCTGTGTGAGAGACTTGTAGGACGGGGTAGAAAGGCGAATTTAACCCTGGCGGAGGGAGAGAAATACACGAAGTGCACGTGTGTGATTCCGATGCCCATAGGGAAATGAGATATGTATGCATGTGAGAGAGATTGCACAATTCATTCACGTATCACTATCTAGCGATCGTGGACGTGCATCGCTTGAACATAAGTCAATATCTACTTCGTATCATGGCCAAAGGTACAATATCGATTCAACGCTATAAAGATTGGACACTCACATATCACAGTTTTTTCTATTTAAATAAGCCTTTTTAGTTGTGCATGCCAAAGTTACAGTGATGTTTCTTCAAACAACCAATGTAGCTATCATGAACATGCACCATTGTTACTCTTGCATTCAAATTCATTAGTCTTGGATGATTTAAGTTTCTATTTTGAAGTAATATATGTAATATTCATATATGAATTCAACGGGTACGCAATTTATGAAATGGAGGCTATGTAATCATATGAGGTAACACTTTTAAGTAGCTGACTACAATATCCATTTCTTTTTGTGCGCCTCTACACTAACACGTCAATGCATTATGTTTAAAGTAAATAACCAATGGCACTAAATTATCTATTTACACGAGAAATACATAGGCTGAGAGTTTGATCCCTTTTTTGTGAACGCGCCACTACACCCGTACGATTGGCCGCGCCCGTGTGAACGTCCAAGTTATCGGCGCATCATCCCGAGTTATTGTCTTTTTTCTGGGGTGGACTTCACACCAGTTATTAACTGCTGACGCGTGCCCCGTGTACACAGTCTAGCATGACCTTCCCGCTAGCACGGTCCAAAATTAGTTGAAACTGGATACGAACGATCCCGCGGGCGGCAAAATCTCCTGCCTCCTTCTAAAATTTCCGCCACCTTAGTCTTTAGCATGTGAAATCTCCCTTTTGTCCTTGGTGCACAGAGACCAACAGTTACAATACCGCCCTCATCTACATGATAGGTCGGGGATGCTTTGGTAACTTCCGGTTCCCCCACTACACGACACCCCCATTTCCTCTCCCCCTCCCGCAAAAATGACTAACTCCACAGAACCAGAGCATCTTACATCACGTCGTCCGTACTTCATCGCCCTTTCTCCCCTCCCCTCTCGAAACCCTAGACTGCTCATCCACCGACGTACCATAGCCCATTCACTGCCAGCGGCATCCACCTCGCCGGATCTGCTTCTGCGGCCGCATCTACCCCTCCCACCTCCCCTAGAAACAGGTAGACTGCTCATCCACGACTGAACCACAGCCCATTCAGTGATGGCCTTGTCCACGGCGCCGAATCTGCTTCGCCGGTACTCTCGTCAACCGCCGCGCATCTGCAGCGGCTCATTCTTACTCCCCACCGGAGACGCTTCGTCCACACCCCCCGAAGCCGCCCCACCGATGCCCCCGTCGACGGCCTCTGGTCCTCTTCGCCGACACCTTCCTCAACCCTACCGGAGCCGCTTCGCCGACACCTTCCTCAACCCTACTGGAGTAGCTTCGCCTATATCATTCTCAAACCCTACCAGGGCCGCTTTGCCAACTCACAAGTCCACGGCCTCAGATCCGCTTCCTCGCACCCTCATCCAACCTACCGGAGCAGCTTCTGACGCCCCATCCACGGCCGCAGATCTGCATCATCAACACCATCCTTAAACCAACCACCGGAGCAGCTTCACCTACGCCCTCGTCCACGGCCATAGATCTGCTTCGCCCACACCGTAGTCCACCCTACCGGAGCCGCTCCACAAACACCCTACTCGACGGTTCTAGATCTCCTTACTGGACCCCGACAGCCAGCACAGCGTCATCACCCTCGATGTTTCTAACCTGATTCCCATAGTCTGGAGAGATGCCAAGCACCCGCCATGGCCTAGGTACTTGTCACCTTTAAACCCGTCCAGCATCACCTGCCCGATGTACTTCAAATATACTAACCGGTCGCTGTTACCTGTTATGCAGCTGGCAAAAACTACAAGGACGGTGTTTCTTCTAGATCTAACAGCTTGGCCAACCAAGATCCTAGACTGAGGCATTGCTATGATCTTGTAAGCGCGTCTCTCTCTTGTATTGTTCTGTGCCTGCCAGCGTGCTTTGCTAGAATTTTCGACCAGTAATCCCTTTGTGCAGACAATGATTTCTACTACTGGCTGCTAAATTAGATATGTAGATGTCATACATGATACTACCTCGTACCTCCGTTCCTAAATATAAGTCTTTCTAGAGATTCCACTATAGGCTACATACGGAGCAAAATGAGTGAATCTACACTCGAAAATGCATCTATATACATCTGTATGTGGTCCATACTGGAATTTCTACAAAGACATATATTTAGGAATAGGGGCAGTACATTACACAAAATCGTAGGCGGCATGTAGGAATTCCAGTGCACTACATTAGGCTCCCTTAGAGTGCCTGCTAGTCCAGCATACAGAGTCATGGCTAGTTTATGGTACGCACACAATCGTTAATTGGTGGTTTAAATATGCGCAGGGGATATGCAATGTAGTATCATGTAGAGATGTCTGAAATTAGCCGTGTCAACTTGCAGATAGGGTTACACAATGAAAAAGTACAAGATGTATGTGGCAATTTCATGGAACATCGCAAAAAAGAAGAGGCAGCGGTGAGCCTATACAGTGTGCTATGGTACATCACTCCTCCATTGCAATCATCGTGACATGTTATTTGTATGCCAGTTCTATTAGCCAAGTTTCTTAGGGACAGTTATTACGAGTTATCCTAAGAAAATAAGCACATGTGAATATAAGCTCCATGTAATAAGCCAACCAGTTCTTTTCATTGCGTTTTCAGCTTATCTTTGGTATGATCAGTGGAAAGTCTAGATTGCATTATATTTTTTTCATTTTGCTGCCCATATGGAAATTAATTTGACTTGCAAACATCACAAATTGAACCCAGTGCAGTAATTAATATGATAGGAAAACAGACCATCACTATTTGCTCAAAATGCAAATACAAAGATACCATCTACTTGGCACAATCTACTTTGGTCAATGTTTTCCATAGAGATCCCATTGCCTAATTTAAACGAAGAACGCATGACCCACATTTAAATGAAGAACAATTATCTATTGAAATTCGATGGTCCAAGTGGCTGGTTATTATCGTATAGCAGCACCACCTGAAAGCATCATATAGCAGCAGCAGCAGCTCATAGCAACTCATCATACAGCAGCAGCAGCAGTCTGCAATTCATCATATACCAGTAGCAGCTCATAGCAATTCATCATATAGCAGCAACAGGAGCAGCTCATAGCAATTCATCATATAGCAGCAGCAGGAGCATCTCATAGCAATTCATCATATAGCAGCAGCAGGAGCAGCTTGTAGCAACTCATCATATAGCAGCAGCAGGAGCAGCTTGTAGCAACTCATCATATAGCAGCAGCAGCAGCTCATAGCAATTCATCATATAGCAGCAGCAGGAGCAGCTCATAGCAATGCATCATATAGCAGCAGCAGAAGCAGCTCATAGCAATTCATCGTATAGTGGAAAGGGGAGAGGAGATGCAAGCGGGCAGGGCAATGAATGCTTGCGTGTTTGTTTTTACTTGAGGGTCAGGTGTGACACGGGCGTCAGCAGTTGCATTTTGAGTGTAATATAGGCAGACAATAGAGTCATTTCACTATTCCCCTTCCCTTCAATTTTTAGTGAGGTTCTACCCGAAACACCCCCTCCAAAGAGAAATTAGTTAATCCCAAGCCCATAACTCAAAAATGACTTCTTTACATCTTTTATGGCTTATTTTGACAATATGCCCTGAAAAGGCGGAATCCAACAGGCCCTTAACCTGCAATTCAATTGTGCATGCAATGATGAATAACTCCTGCCTGCTATCTGTACATTTAGGCATCATCATACATGGCATAACCTAATACATGTGAATTCCATTGTAGAATCTGGAATATGCAATGTTTATGTTAGTTCATACGTTGCACATGATGTTTAAATGCCCCTTAAATCTGGTCAGTCAAGTGATGGTCTTTAAGCCTCCTTCTTTGCTTCTTTTCTTGATATGTAAGATTTTCTCACACATCTATTCAATTGCTTGTTTGCATCAACCAGCCATACTAGGACTGTTTGCTTTGATTACTTGCTATTCTTGACATAACACTCTAACAGAGCTTGTCAACGATTTAAACACTAAGGGATGCTGTAGTGGGGCCTTGTCTAACTAATAGGTGACATAAAGGTTTGGTTGTACACGACAGTAGGCTCTCCAAGAGTACCTGGAGATCCAGTTCGAAGGTATGCCTAGTTTTTACATAGTGCAGACATAGTAAATGCTCATTTCATTGTGTGCAAGTGCAAGAGATGTGGCATGTTTCATTATGTGGTGTTGTTTTGTTATAATCTCATTATTTTGTGTTCACAGACTGGAAAGTATGCATATTTATCTTCCAAGGAGACGAGTAGCTAGTTTGTGTCACCTTGCAGAGGGGGTGCAATGAAGATAAGATTGAGGATTTCCAAGTACAAGATGTTAGGAAGGAGCCTTGCAAGAGAAGTAGGAGCTGCGCTGAGCCTCTTCAACCTGCTAAGGTAAGTCACTATATGCAACTCAACAGTTCAATTCCTTGTTTGTTTCAGGCATAGTTAATTTTCTCTTTTCAATTGCTTTATTTGTCCTCAGTTAATGAGATGCCCAAATAATCATGCCTGATTTTCGGTACTTGTATCACTATTAGTTGACATAATTAAAGGCCTTACCATTTAATTACTCTACCGAAGTGTGCCTGAAGCTTTGAAGTCTATTAACCAACTATTATTGCATGAGGCTCACAATCTAGTTTATACTATGGTAATGATTGCATAGTTTTGCCTGTTGTAGTATGTTTGTATGAAACCCTCTGCTGTTCATTATGCTCCCTAAGACTTTAATTGAGGCACAGAATGGCCAACCGCTTGCTTACTTATACGCAACGTGCTGTCTAAATTTGTAACTTGTCTGTGTTTTCGATTGGGCCCCAACATCATGCTCCTCTGGTGAGCTAAGAGGGATTTCTGTATGTAGGCTGGACATACTATCTTTTTTGTAATTTTTAAAATACCACCTGCTTATGCGTCATGACGTGTAACATTTTTTTTGAAAATGACGTGTAACATTATTGTTAGTCCTGTTTTGCCATGTAGTACAAAATAGTGTCTTGTTCGCTTCACTGTTGTAACTATATTTTTGCCCTAGTCATGTGTACTTACAAAAACATTTCAGGATGAAGTGACATCAACACAAAGATCTGCGAGCAGTGCGGCATGGCCGTTACCGAATGATTATGGATTGGAATTGGAATGTGCTGATGTTCTCGAGCATCAACTAGAGGTGGCAACACAACATGTACATGATTGTCAACGTATAATCAACAAGTTGAGACTGGACATGCATGTATTAGATGCAGGAGTCAAAAAAATGAAACAAGACACTCAGGTAACCATGAAGGAATTGGAGATTTTGCAGACTGAAATTTGTGCTATCTGAATCCGACCAATCCTATTTTCTGAAGAGATTATAGTTCAAATGGAGTTAAGTTGATGCGCGTCCATGATGTATGAGCTGTATTTGCCCAGTGTATGTAATTTGTTGTTTGTGTATGCTTTATTATCACGTGTGCCGAACCATAATGCCCAGTGGGTATAATCGGCTGTAATTTCTTTATTGTATAGTGTAGGATTATTCTACCTTTCTATGCCTTGATCTCTTTGTTGTAATAGTGTAGGCTTTTTAGAGGTGATAGTATTGAGTAGGATAATTCTTTGAATATGCTATATCGTTCAAACGGGGGCCAATTTGCCCGACCATGGCCCTTCACGGGCCGTCGGATCCATGGGCCTTCTACGTCTCGTAGGATCCATGGGCCTTCTATGTCTCGTAGGATCTATGGGCCTTCTACGTCTCGTAGGATCCATGGGCCTTGTACGTCTCGTAGGATCCATGGGCCGCCGGCTCATTTATGGGTCTTGTACGGGCCTTTAATGGGCCGTATATGGGCCTTTAATGGAAATTGTACGTTTTATGGGCTAACCATAATGGGCCGTTAATAGGTCGTATTTGGTGATGCTATGAAAATGGCCCAACAGACTAACGGTCCGGAAACGGGCCGACTGTAACGACGGGATGAATTTGGCCCACAAACAGAAAATGACAGTAACGGCCGTAAGTAACCGAATGCTGCAAATGAGCCCAAGAATAAATGGGCCCTCAGAAGGCCGAAAGTTAACTTGGGCTGGAAACGGCCCAACGGAATAACGGGCCGTTAATGGGTATAAAGTGATACACTGTTCATTACGGGCCAGTTTCACCACGGGCCGTTAATGGGTGTAAAGTAGTACACTGTTCATTACGGGCCAGTTTCAGCACGGGCCGCTAATGGGCCAAGAGTTACAAAGGGCCTCATATGGGCCGGAAGACGTCATGGGCTATACATGGGCCAGAAGTGAAAACGGGCTGGAATCATATTGGACGGCCCAGATGACGCTACTGGGCCTAATTCGGATAGGGCGTAACGGGCCTTGGATTAGCGGGCTGTAAATGGGCTATATGCGAACAGGCTGTTAACAGGCTTTCCATGGGCCGGTCCGCCAGCTTTTGACCAAGTCAAATGGGCCGGCCTTTTCACAGGAATGGGCCACTATTGGGCCGTGCCACGTGTCGACGTATCATAGGCGCCTTCTGTCCAGTGAGTGGATGACATCTGTCCCAACGATGAGCCGACATGTGTTTCCTCTAGCCAATGATGATTTTACACGTGGGAAATCCCCATTGGTCGGGGCTGTTAACGGGTTATCGGATCCAAAACCCGACCCGATAGCTTAACAGTGTTCCGTTACGGTGGATGCCGCATGTCGATCACCCTTGACGAAAGCACTTCTGTGAGACGCGCTTTATTGTCATGGAAGTGGACATTTCCGTGATGATAATTTTGGTAATGTCATGGAACACTTCTACGACAGCATAGGTATGACTATCTTGATTCTGTCATAAATTTGTCATGGATGTACATGCATGACAAAAAAAGCGACCTACTGTGACAAACACGTATCATCACGGAAGTGTATTTTTTTGTAGTGTTAGCACTGTGTTGGTTTTCCCCGAAGAGGAAGGGATGATGCAGCAAAGTAGAGTAAGTATTTCCCTCAGTTTTTGAGAACCAACGTATCAATCCAGTAGGAGGCTACGCGCGAGTCCCTCGCACCTGCACAAAACAAATAAATCCCCGCAACCAACGCAAATAGGGGTTGTCAGTCCCTATAGGGCCACTTACGAGAGTGAGATCTGATAGATATGATAAGATAATATTTTTGGTATTTTTATGATAAAGATGCAAAGTAAAATAAAGGCAAAGTAAATGGCAAAGTAAATAACTAAGTAGTAGGAGATTGATATGATAAATATAGACCCGGGGGCCATAGGTTTCACTAGTGGCTTCTCTCGAGAGCATAAGTATTCTACGGTGGGTGAACAAATTACTGTTGAGCAATTGACAGAATTGAGCATAGTTATGAGAATATCTAGGTATGATCATGTATATAGGCATCACGTCCGAGACAAGTAGACCGACTCCTACCCGCACCTACTACTATTACTCCACTCATCGACCGCTATCCAGCATGCATCTAGAGTATTAAGTTAAAAACAGAGTAACGCCTTAAGCAAGATGACATGATGTAGAGGGATAGACTCATGCAATATGAAGAAAACCCCATCTTGTTATCCTCGATGGAACAATACAATACGTGCCTTGCTGCCCTTACTGTCACTGGGAAAGGACACCGCAAGATTAAACCCCAAAGCTAAGCACTTCTCCCATTGCAAGAAAGATCAATCTAGTAGGCCAAACCAAACTGATAATTCGAAGAGACTTGCAAAGATAACCAATCATACATAAAATAATTCAGAGAAGATTCAAATATTATTCATAGATAGAATTGATCATAAACCCACAATTCATCGGTCTCAACAAACACACCGCAAAAAGAAGATTACATCGAATAGATCTCCACAAGAGAGGGGGAGAACATTGTATTGAGATCCAAAAAGAGAGAAGAAGCCATCTAGCTACTAACTATGGACCCGTAGGTCTGAGGTAAACTACTCACACTTCATCGGAGGGGCTATGGTGTTGATGTAGAAGCCCTCCATGATTGATGCCCCCTCCGGCAGAGCTCCGAAACAGGCCCCAAGATAGGATCTCGTGGATACAGAATGTTACGGCGGTGGAATTAGGGTTTTGGCTCCGTATATGATCGTTTGGGGGTACGTGGGTATATATAGGAGGAAGAAGTACGTCGGTGGAGCAATAGGGGGCCCAAGAGGGTGGGGGCGCGCTTGGTAGGGTAGGGCACGCCCCTACCTCGTGGCCTCCTGTTACGTGCCTTAACGTAGGGTCCAAGTCTCCTGAGTTGTATTCGATGAGAAAATCACGTTCCCGGAGGTTTCATTCCGTTTGGAATCCATTTGATATTCCTTTTCTTCGAAACCCTAAAATAGGCAAAAAACAGCAATTCTGGGTTGGGCCTCCGGTTAATAGGTTAGTCCAAAAAATAATATAAAAGTGGATAATAAAGCCCAATAATGTCCAAAACAATAGATAATATAGCATGGAGCAATCAAAAATTATAGATACGTTGGAGACGTATCAAGGCCCACTGTTTCTACGGCCAGTAGGAGGCCTAGTGTCACTACAGTAAAAATTAGCCCATGGTTATCGTGGCCTAGTTTTAAAAAATAGGTTATTGCAGCCACTAGCTAACCGCGGAAAAAGAACTGCAATGACTACAAGCAAACAAATAAACAAGACAACAAGGAAATAAATAAGCAAGGAACTAACGCTAGGCTATCACGGCTATTACACATATTACATCCATTGGGAATCAAAGTTCGCCACCAGTGCAAATATAGGGAACAAAGCAGCATATCATATACACTGGTTGTCAAAGTTGGCGACCAGCGCAAATAAATGCCGCAGGAAAACAAATCCAGAACTGAAAACACTTCACAAGATCTCAAGAAACAATATCCTGGGTACCCATAATGCTGGCAAGATGCTTAGCAAGCTTATTGACTTTCTCTTGTTTGGCGCTTAAATCCTCCAGCGCTTGTTGTTGCACCAGAAAATATGCATCTGAATTCTGCAGGGACTTCCTCAGTCCTTCAGCTTCCTGTCGCAGCACATCTGATCAATGTCTTTCAACTTGAAGTTGGGACTCAAGAATATGAACTGATTCAGGCAGCGAGTTTGAAGAGCTTGTGCCAGCAGTAGTGGCCAGTAACTCGAACACTACATCAAGACAAGACTTTTGGATTCCCTCACTGTCATCAAGATAGTTTTTATCAGCTTTCTTGGAGGCCAACAGGGATGTCTCACTATCTTGAACCTTATCTGCATTACTTCCTTTACCATTGGATAACGCGGTACTGTTCTCCAATATTTTGTCCGCATTCTAAAAGAGAAACAAGCAGACACATCACATGTTTACCATGTTGTATATGAAACTCATTTTGGTAAGTGAGTTCAGTAGTAAAGTGCACGGGATAACAGCATGAAACAAACATATATCTATGTACCATGGTCACTTTATGGTCTATATCATTCTAGTTTTTATTGCCAAATCAAGATAGACACACAGTTTAAATAATATTTGTTCAAGACAAAGCAGAATAGACAGAATATAAGCGTGGGTAAGTATAGAGCAATAACAACACTTGTAATGTGCATGACATGAGAAATAATTGTTTATTCAATTGAAACTGAAATCAACATAGAGCAGGTTACAACAGCAAACCAGTTAAAGAAACAGGTTTAAAACATACCTGTTGCGCCATTGGAGTTTCAATTCCATCCTTCAAATTTGAAAATAGTTGGTATGAGTAAATACAGTAATGCAAGAGCAAAGGAGTATGAACCATAGCTACAGAACTTGACCTGAGAACAAATCTTCTTCTCCTTTAAGCGTTGAGTTGGCATTCGAAGTGGTGGTCCTCGTGCTTTGGGCACTGCAGTTCCCTTACTAACTGCTCGTGTTTGGGTGCTCTGTGGTGGAGACGGTGCCGTGTCAACTGGAACTGGATTACTATATGTCGGGGTTGGGTTTAGAAGGGGTGTAGCTGGTTCTCTGTCCAATTGGGTAGGGGTACAATCTACGAGAGTCTGGGTTATGTGTGGTGGATCTGGTCCTTGGGCAAGTACAAACGTGGTTCTATCTACATCAACTGGTAGCACTATCTTTTCTAAAGACCGTGTTGTTACTCCCTTAGATACTGCCATCACGCTCTCCAATTCAAATGGCTGATAAACAAGAAAAGTAATTGAAAGTATAGTGATACGTCTCCAACGTATCTATAATTTTTTATTGCTCCATGCTATATTATCTACTGTTTTAGACATTATTGGGCTTTATTTTCCACTTTTATATTATTTTTGGGACTAACCTATTAACCGGAGGCCCAGCCCAGAATTGCTGTTTTTGCCTGTTTTAGGGTTTCGAAGAAAAGAAATATCAAAAGGAGTCCAAACAGAATGAAACCTTCGGAAACGTGATTTTCTCATCAGATAAGATCCAAGAGACTTGGACCCTCCGTCAAGAAAGCCACGAGGTGGTCACGAGGGTAGGGGGCGCCCCCCCTAGGGCGCGCCCCCTGCCTCATGGGCCCCTCAAAGCTCCACCGACGTACTTCTTCCTCCTATATATATCCACGTACCCCCAAACGATTGGGGACGGAGCCAAAAACCTAATTCCACCGCCGCAACTTTCTGTATCCACGAGATCTCATCTTGGGGCATGTTCCGAAGCTCTGCCGGAGGGGGCATCGATCACTGAGGGCTTCTACATCATCATCCAAGCCCCTCCTATGAAGTGTGAGTAGTTTACTTCAGACCTACGGGTCCATAGCTAGTAGCTAGATGGCTTCTTCTCTCTTTTTGGATCTCAATACAATGTTCTCCCCCTCTCTTGTGGAGATCTATTCGATGTAATCTTCTTTTTGCGGTGTGTTTGTTGAGACCGATGAATTATGGGTTTATGATCCAGTCTATCTATAAATAATATTTGAATCTTCTCTGAATTCTTTTATGTATGATTGGTTATCTTTGCAAGTCTCTTCGAATTATCAGTTTGGTTTGGCCTACTAGATTGGTTGTTTTTGTTACGGGAGCAGTGCTTAGCTTTGGGTTCAATATTGCGGTGTCCTTTCCCAGTGACAGAAGGGGCAGCAAGGCACGTATTGTATTGTTGCCATCGAGGATAACAAGATGGGGTTTTATCATATTGCATGAAATTATCCCTCTACATCATGTCATCTTGCTTAAGGCGTTACTCTGTTTTTAACTTAATACTCTAGATGCATGCTGGATAGCGGTCGATGAGTGGAGTAATAGTAGTAGATACAGAATCGTTTCGGTCTACTTGTCTCAGACGTGATGCCTATATACATGATCATACCTAGATATTCTCATAACTATGCTCAATTCTGTCAATTGCTCAACAGTAATTTTTTCACCCACCGTAGAATACTTATGCTCTTGAGAGAAGCCACTAGTGAAACCTATGGCCCCCGGGTCTCTTTCTCATCATATCAATCTCCATTACTTTATTATTGCTTTGCTTTTACTTTATTTACTTTGCATCTCTATACCAAAAATATTATTTATCATCTGTATCAGATCTCACTTTCGTCAGTGACCGTGAAGGGATTGACAACCCCTAAGCGCGTTGGTTGCGTTGAGCTATTGTTTTTGTGTAGGTACGAGGGACTCGAGCATAGCCTCCTACTGGATTGATACCTCGGTTCTCAAAAACTGAGGGAAATACTTACGCTACTTTGCGGCATCATCCCTTCCTCTTCGGGGAAATCCAACGCAGTGCTCAAGAGGTAGCATATAGACATTGTATGATAGACAGGTGCAATGGATAGTGGGGAATAAAAGAGGGCATGAAATAATGCATATTTATGTTGTCTAACCAAACAGGATAGCATGACACAATTTCACATATATGATGGCTAACTAAACAGGATAGCATGACACAATTTCACATTATGATGGCTAACTAAAAAAGATGGAAAGGCATAGTTCAAAATATGAGACTATGTAAACAGGATGACATGACATAACTATATAATGTGTTTATTAAATAGGTTGGCATGCCATAATTCACATACATTCACGGATAGAATGCCATAATTCAAAATATGATGACTGTAAACACTAAACAGGATGAGATGATATAACTATATGATGTCTTTATTAAATGGGTTGCCATGCCATAATTCAGATAGATTATGTGTATGTACTATGTAAACATGATGGCATGATATAATTCAAATATATGATTTATATAGTAAGCAAGTAAGCACATGGCAATCCATATATGATGGCAAAACTAAGCAATGCAAGACAACATGCATGACATGGGTAATATAACCCTGCCAAGTTTGAGCATAGACCTTAGGGGGGAAATAGGACTGGTCATCATTCTCTGAATCCTCCTCTGAGGAGCTCTCTGTAACCAGCAAGATGTCTGCTTCAGCAGGTAGCATTGTCTGCTCTGAATACCTTGTTTTCACTCCAGATACTTCCATCACCGCTTGAAATGGCTGATGCACAGGAAGAGTAGTTGAATATACAAACATTGTCGACAAATGGAACACGTAATACAAAAAAATGATAGCATGATATAATTCACATACATGATGATTGGCTAAACAGCATGGCATTGCATAATTCACATATATAATGCCTTTGCAACAAGATAGCATTGTATAATTCACATATATAATGTCTTGCAACAAGATGGCAATGCATAATTCACATATATGGTAATTAGACACTGAACAGGTGGCATTCACACAAAGCATGTCTAAACTAATCAAATGACATAGCAATGCGAGACACCATACACACGATATGAGCAACATAACCCTGCCAAGTTAGAGCATACACCTCGGGGGGGGGGGGGGAATAGGACTGGTCATCTGTCTCCGAATCCTCCTCTGAGGAGCTATCCGTAACCAGCGAGATATGCGCTTCGCCAGATAGCATAGTCTGCTCTGAAGACCTTGTTTTCACTCCAGAATTTGCCATCACCGTGTCAAATGGCTGATGCACATGAAGAGCAGTTGAATGTACTACCATTGTTGACAAATGTAATATGTAACGAAAAAAGGATGGCCTGATATAATTTACATATAAGATGACGTGCTAAGCAGGATGGCATTGCAAAATTCACATATATGATGCCTGGCTAAACAAGATGGCGTTGCATAATTCACATAAATGATGAATAAACTAAACAGATGGCATTCGCACAAAGGATGTCTAAACTAAGCAGATGACATATTTGATGTATAAAGTAAGCAATGCAAGACACCATATGCATGATATAACCAACATCAGCATGCCAAGTTAGAGCGAAGACCTCAGGGGGTAAATAGGAGTTGTCTTCTCCTTCGGAATCCCTCTCAGAACAGATATCTTCCTCTCGATTACAATCCGAAATGCATGGAGGGGGGATGCCTTTGCGCCTACCATGGAGCGACGTCTGCATGAAATTTTATTGCCACGCAAGGCTCGTCTCTTTTGCTCTACATGTTCAGTTCCATTGTTTACAATAACTGTCATGCATAGGAATAAAACATAGTGAGATTATGTAAGGAGTGCATGCAGAAATCCAGAGTAATGGTAGCAACCTATGGATAGACCCAAAACCGATAATAGCAGGCAGATAATGGCTTCAGTTAAAAAATACAGATAATGGCTTCTTTACTGTTTGTTTCCCACCCAACATGAAACTCATAGTAGACACCGGAGATTAACCAGATAGTAGATATATACTATTGATAGCGGCCCCGATATGTACCCCACAACCATTTAAAAACTCAAGTTTGACCATTAGTTTGGAGCTGACTCAGAGTCTAATCGGTGAACAGGACGATAAAGTAGCATGTAATATTAAGCGATGCATAACGTAAGCAGACATGTAAGAGTGCGACCTCTCTTGCGGAGCCGTGTAGTCCTCGAGGTCATCTGCTCGGTTGATGATGGTAATGCAGTTTTCATGGCTGCCAGCGGCGGGGAAGAAGATCTGAGGCAGCGAAAGACAGTCTGGAGGCCGGATCCCTGCTGTGCTGGACCCTTCTGTCGTTGGAGCAGCTGAGCTAGGGTGGACGATGGCGCAGCAGGAGCGGAACAAACCACGTAAGGTTTTCTTTGACAACTATCTGTAAGAGAAGTAATTCTGTAAGGGCTCGTTTGAATTGGAGGATTCCAACAATGCAGGGATATGAAATAGACAGGAATAGGTTAGGAATGCACGTGCAAAACAGAGAATTTAAAAACACAGGATTTCAGCCAATCTGGGTATTTGATTCACAACAATTGGAAGATCACAAGATGCAAAGAAGCATGGTGAGATTAATTCAAACCACAAGAAAATGTACGGTTATAATGCTATTATGCTACTATCTCTTAGTCTTGTGCTTCATGAATAGGAATTTGAAAAGGATGACAAGTGAAAATTAAAATTCCTAATTTTTTCTTTCAAGGAGACACTAAATGAACAAATCCGTGTGCTCAGTGGACAATATATATAACATGTAGAGTAAAAAAGAGATGCAACAAGTGTACAACCTCTTTGGCGAAGCCATGTCGATCTCAACGTGATTGGGTTGGCTGGCGAGGATGCGCCGGCTGACTTTGCTGTCGGAGGAGGGGAAGAAGATCTTAGGCGTCTGGAGATGGAGCCCGAGGTACTGCTCCGCTGTGATGGAGAGTTTCGTCGTTGGAGCAGCTTCGGTGAGTTGTACGACGCCGAGGCTGAAGCAGGACAAGAGAGACAATGAACAATGTTAACCTAAGTGGAATTCTAATAGCATCTCCAATACATGACGTAAAATACATAACCACAAAGTGTTAGATGTAAAATGCATCAGCCGCTCATCTCTGAACTTAACTGTCGAAACTTAACTTAACTGTCGAAACTGAACTTAACTGTCGAAACTGAACTTAACTGTCGAAATTGAATTTTGCTGTCGAAACTGAATGCACTAGCAAGGTGAGGCTACACGTCGGTCGACTGACTTTTTCATCTCTGGTCAGTCGATTTTGCAGCCGTTGGATACGAAATCAAGGGCATGTGGTTCATCTTCAACCTCCACCCCCCTGAGCTGCCAGCCATGAGCGGCCAAACAGCAGCCCCCTGCCTCCCGCGGCCGGTGGTGCGCCGCCCTGCCCGCCCCAAAAACACTCCCCATCGCCGGTCCGCCGCCGCCCCGGCCATCCCTCTAGGCCCCCCCGTGCTGAGCTTTTTCTCCGGTGATCCCCACGCCACTGCCCCGCCAACGCCCCGCCACCGCCGGCGACCACCGCCCCCATCCTGAACCCTAATATAGATAGTGGGGTACCTCTCCGGCGAGCCCCCCTCCCTGCTGCGGCTGGTTCTTCCTCCACCCCGGCGAGCTCCCCCCCCCCCCACCCCCTGAAAATCGACTGACCCAAAAGTCGATTCAGTCGACTGAAGTGTAGCTAAATCGGAGCAGCATCGCAAGCAAGAGCGAGAGCAGCAGCGCAAGCAAGAGCAATAGCATGAGCAGACAAGGCAGGGGACCGAGAGCAAGAGCAGAGCAGCAGTGCGAGCGAGAGCTAAAGCAGCAGCAACTCCTACTGATGTGGACGTCGCCGCCGAGGGAGCGACGCCGTGGAGGAAGTGGCCGGCGACGCTGCCGTGGATGGAGCCGTGCCGTGTCGGCTCGGGACTGAGAGCCGGCAGCACCGTGAGATTGAATCAAGAAGAAAATGCGGCGATTAGTGTACAACCTATTTGGTGGCACCGATTAGGCCGCAGCTTCATCCGAGGAAACGGTGATGATGATGCTCTTCCAGTGGTGCAGGTGAAGATGGCGGTGTGGGAATGGAGGTGGCGCGAAAGACGAGGGGAACGTCGGGGCAGCTCCTTGGAGGTGGAGGACGGGGTGGCTGAACCGGCGGGACAATGAGATTGACGACGGATCCTCATTCGGTATGGTGGATGAGGGACGTCGAGGTGTTGTTGTGGACGACGTCGTCGGGGAAGAGGCTCCGGCTGGGTGGTGGACGGAGCAGGGTGTGGGGTTACATCGCGGGTTTTCACGACCTCGGTGTACAAATGGGTGGGTGGATGGGATGGCAGTGGGGAACCATGGCTTAGAGACGCGCTTGTCCGAAATGTGGGGTAAGTTACGAAAGTACCCCCACCGATTTGAGGCGGTTCTTTCGGTTCAGGGGTACCACGGGCATTTCGTGTGTCGGGATTTCATAGGAGGTGGGAGTTTTCGCGCACGTTGTAATTTCGGAATAGCAAGGCGCGGGTTGAGATGGAGGGAGTTGTCGGAGCACAACGAGACAAATATATATCTTAAATATTTCGGGCTAACAAGGCCTGGGTTGAAATTTCCGGACAAGCCTAACGTGTACTGTAGAAAATCAATGCGCACTACAAATGTCATTCAAAACTTTGAATTCATGTTATGTTCAATTAAAATATTTCGCTAGGTGTATAATGCATGCAGCCTACTACTCAAATGAAGGTTTTAGTGCATTCCAAACGTATATACTACCGCTTCAATATGAACTAAATTTGAATTCGTTTCTCTATTTGAATAAGATCTACAGTAATGATTGTTGTGAAGTCAAAGCATTTGAATTCGTTTCTCTGTTTTAATAAGATCTACAATCATCATTATTGTCAAGTTAAACCATCGTTTGTGTATTATCTTCACAGAACACCACATGATTAGTCTCGAGTTACATATGAACTATGTGTACTATATGAACTCGAACTAGATTATGGAATCCACTTTATTTTGATTTCAAGTCACATTACATTTCTAGCTCTAGCTAGATCTTCACAATCTAAGCCATGTCTCATATGTATAATGTGTTTATCACATTATGTATGGTGCCCCGCCCCCTACGCCTACAAGTATTTAGATGTGAGTTGCAAACACCACACATTACCACAAATTCAAATAAAATGTGAGAATGTTCGATATATAGTACTGTTTAGATTGTTTGATATTTAGTTGTAAGCTGCAAACGCCACACATTATCACAAATTCAAATAAAATGTGAGATTGTTTGATGTATAGTATGGTTTAGATTGTTCAGCATTTAGCTGTGAGTTGCAAATGCCATGCATTATCACATTATGGTATAACATGTGCACAGCACGTGTATCACCGCTATATTCATGCATGCGATGTTTAAAACACTATGATCTCCTATTGAAATATATGAATCCGCTTTCATATCAAATTATGATCTTTGTTAGTCTCTTACACCCACACAATCCTCTAACCTTTGTAGCTACCACTAACTTTCTCTCGTGCATGCACACGCCCTCCTCGCCCTCCCTCCCCCTCGGCATTCTATACACCGGGCACATTCATTTTTTTCTTTAGGTCATTCTCCCAGAGTCTCCACAACTCCTTTCTGACACACACCGATCGATAAACCTCTCCAGCGATGCCTGCCTACAACATACACACACACCTTCAATCTCCTCCTTTATGTGTCCTTGATCCGTGTCTCTCGTACGGTCAGACACACGTGTAAACTCTCGCCCCTGTTTTCATCGATCTCACAACCGCACACTCCTCCCCGTATCTAGCTAGTAGTTGGGCCTCTCGCACCACCTCCTAGCTCCACACTCTCTGTCTATCCGTCTCGCTGGGCCTTATTTGCCTCTAACAAATGGACATACACCGACTGATCTCTCGCTATACATATAGCTAGCTAGGTCCTTATAACTCGTTTTTACCCACACATCAATCGATCTACCTCATTAGTTGTGTCTCTCCCTTCCTCCGACAAACAACAATTGATCTACCGATCTAGTTAGGTTTGCTTACCAAACACATGGTTCCCCTTCATCATCCATGGATGCGTCCCGACAGATCTATCACGCACAGGCACACACAGAAACACATCCCCACTCTTATTGATAGCATTGCAGTTCCACCCTTAGTTTGTCTAGTAGGCCTCTCCCACCATCTTCGAGAAGCAACTCCATCACCCATCCAGCACTCTACCCCTCTCCCTCCCTCTCCATCCCTCTCTCTCTCCTCTCTCTCTGTCCCATCATATTCCCCGTCCTTCAGTTATGTATGGATGTCGACCGATCTCCCTCAAGACATAGCTGGGTCTCTCCTTCTCAACACATATATGAGTCGTTCTACCTCTATAGTTAGGCCTCTGCCTACCCCTCCCCCCACACACACCGATACATCGAGCGCTCTAGTCATGTCTCCTTGCCACACACAAACTTGACATGTGCCCTCTAACGTTCCGTTAGGCCAGTCGCCCTATATCTTTGACTTGCACACACACACACACACAATTTCGATGGCTCTCTTCATCGGTCTCGCACCCACCCACTTGATCCTCTCTTCGACTCTATCGATAGTTATGACCCCTCCCTCTCTTCTCATGGATTGCCCGACCCTCTATGTATGATATGGATAGGCCTCCATTTCACACACATTGCATGCAAAATTTTGTTTGAGATGTCATCGACACATATTCCCACAAATAATTCACGAAATCAACCCCCACCCCACCCCCACCCCAAAACAAAAAACAATCACGAACACGGTTTGTATCTCTCACACACACCCACGTAGGTGGGGGACGTGCACGAAGAGAAGAGGTGCATGCACGGCGCACGTACTCCCGTCTCTTTCCCAACCACACCCGCGCGGGTACACTGTGGAGCTAATTTCTGTACGAAAAAGGCAGCCCACGTGGTCATTTGGCACGTGTACTGGTTGTCCACTTGGTGGAGGGAGGATCATCTACCACGGGTGAACAAACAAATTGCGACTTGACATGTTATGTTAAAAAAAGAGGCAAACCATGTGGGGCCTACCTTAGAGGCAAGGCTCTATACACTGGAGTACTTTTGATGTGTCCCATCAACTCGCAAAATGTGGAGAAGCTTGCTTAGTACGCCATCTCCCCCGTTCCTAAATATAAGTCTTCGTAGAGATTTCACCATGAACCACATGCGGATGTATATAGATGCATTTTAAGTGTAGATTCATTCATTTTGTTCCGTATGTAGTGGAATCTCTACAAAGACTTATCTACTAGTAATAGCTAGCCCCCACTACTAGGAATTCTCTATCCTCTCCTTGAGCCACATCATCAAAATTGATGTAGCCGTTAGATGAAGTAAATCAGTCCATAATAGCCGTCTGATCTAGACGTTCAGAGGCTCCACACTAAGCCACATGCAAGCATGCAGAAATAACGTGGCACATGCATGTGAGTGGGTTTTAAATCACATCAACATGTCTGCATGCAAGCATGCACCGGTAGCATGCATGTAAGTGAGCTTTTAAGTCCCATTAACATGTCAAAAAGAAAAATATAATCCCATTATGCAGTAGGAGTTGGCTGATCTTTTTTCCTTACGTGGGATGATCTAAACGATGATGGGAGTTTATTTAGTTTGGCTACCACATTTGTCATGCGGTTATAGAGTTTTTTTAGTTCTATGAAATCAATAATTTTGCGCAGAGAGATATACCGTTGTTCCGCGGCAACGCACGGGGACTCATCTAGTAATATTTAGGAACGGAGGGAGTACTATGTAAAGAGTTAGGTGTCGCACGGTGATAGTGTGAGGTGGGCCATGTAATCACTGAGCCTGCATGTTTTCACTGCTCTTGCACGCTTCCGCTGTAAGAATGGAGAAATTTGTAATCTAGTAGTACTACCTCCTTTCACCGAAAGCGTGGGACATCCAGCAGTCCTACCACCTCAGTAATAAAGGCCAATGAGCCATCAAATCACATAGACCCAGCAGTAACCATCACTCTTGCGCCAGTGAGAGGTCGCGTCCGCTCTGCCCGGGCATGAATGCAGCACCGATTCTTTGGAGCGGCGCTGACCGTTTCGGGCGGGAAGTGCGTGCGGGCGATGGAGGGGCTTTGGGTGGGCTAGGCTGGTCAGGAGCGGGCGTGGCAGCTATCTGCATGTCCCTACCGGACACGCCCGGAAACGAGAGGATGCACCGACTCTCGCGGCTAAAATCGTACAGTACACAACATCTCTCTGTAGGAGTAGGTCGATCTGTCACTCTCTCTAACACACACATGCTGTTAAACACACACACACACACGCACGCACGCACACACGCACGCATCTTGGTCCCACTGCACCTTCTAACTTGAGGTCTCGGGTTCGATAACCACACTTGAGCATAATTTGTGCCAGGAGGATTCTTTGACTGGTCAAAATGTTTTCTAGGGTTTGCACGCTTCACACTCTCTCTCCAGTATATATATACACGATGGAGCCTCAGCGCATGTAGTTGCTCTCTTCACACCCTCTCGCCCTCTCCCTCCGTTCCGAATTACTTGTCGCAGGTATGGATGTATCTAGATGTATTTTAGTTCTAGATACATCCATTTCTTCGACGAGTAATTTGGAACGGAGGGAGTTGTTGCTCTCTTCACACTCTCTCGCCCTCTCCAAATTTAAACAAGACTTCGTTGGCCTCTCTCTCCCCTCACTGTTGCTCAAAGAGCCAGCAGGATCCGTCCGTCGGGAAGGGAAGGAGGCTTAACGCTGTCGTCGTTGGCGAGGGACTACCGGCGCAGCTGTTCACTTTCCACCCAGCGGCGGCGCGGGAGGGCCTCCAACCCCTTCTTCTTCGCCGCCGTCCCGTCGCCCATTGAACCACGCCCCAAGAACCTTAAGGTATAATTTACTTACTCCACATGCATTGCTCTAGCTGCATGTATACCATGAATCTAGGACGTGGTTCAAAGAGGAAAGGAGTGGGGGAAAGTAGTGGGAGAAGTCCTATGTAGCATGAATCTAGGACGTGGTTCAAAGAGGAAATGAAGGGGGGAAGTTGTATAGCATGAATCTAGGACGTGGTTCAAAGAGGAAAGGAATGGGGGAAAGTAGTGGGGAAAGTTGTATCACATAAATCTAGGACGTGGTTCAAAGAGGAAAGGAAGGGGCGAAAGTACTAGTTCAAAAAGGAAAGGAAGGGACAAGGCTGTAGAGTTTGAGCAGGACTAGATTTGCTGCTCTCACATAGGGAAAGGTGTCTAAAGATAACAAAACTGGGACCAACACAAATATGCTCCTTCGTTGTTTGTTCTTTGTTGCAACAGACTGTGCATGACCACAGTACATCGGTAGATGCACATGGTGCTGGTGCGTCCACTGTTCGGTGCAACTCATTAGCTGTTGTTAATCTAAGGCCCTGTTTGGTTAAAAACTACCTAGTCCCTACCTGCTTGGTTCCAGGGACTAAACATGGACTAGAGGTTATTAACTGACATGCTAAAAGACCATGTTACCCCTAGTAATGAACTAATAGAGACAAGGTGCGATGCATGGCAGGGGCAACTATTGGAAAAAGTCCCAAAAAGACTCCCTCGGGGTCTTCTTTCTTTAGTCCCAAATGCCCACTTTTAGTCCCCAAAAGTCCCTCCTGTTTGGTTTAGATGGGACTGACACGGAGTTTTTTTAGTCCCTACACCAAAATGTCCCTGTA